>NC_092411.1:6487838-6787838 GCF_040894005.1 Engystomops pustulosus | reverse complement strand
GATTTACAATTAGAGATGAGCGAGCACTAAAATGCTCGGGTGCTCGTTATTCGAGACGAACTTTTCCAGATGCTCGAGTGCTCGTCTCGAATAACGAGCCCCATTGAAGTCAATGGGAGACCCGAGCATTTTTTTAATAAAACTGAACAGTAAAAGAACAGTGCAAAAAAAAAAATTCCAGATGTTTGCAGATGTTTTACTTGTAAGAACACATTGAAATAACACTATTCTTCACTTTGCAGGTGTTCGTGCGTGTCTCCCGCTAAGTTAGGAGATGTGCACGAACATCTGGAATGTGAAGAATATTGTTCTTTCAATGTGTTCTGCACTTAAATGCTCCTGTATTCACTGTTTTTAATGTTTTAATTTTATTCTTCACTTTGCAGGTGTGCGCGCGTGTCTCCTGATAGGTTCGGAGATACGCGCGCACAGCTGCAAAGTGAAGAATAGAATTAAAACATTAAAAACAGTGAATACAGGACCATTTAAGTGCAGAACACATTGAAAGAACAATATTCTTCACATTCCAGATGTTCTGAACATCTCCGAACCTAGCGGGAGACACGCGCGAACACCTGCAAAGTGAAGAATAGTGTTATTTCAATGTGTTCTTACAAGTAAAACATATGGAAACATGTGTAATATTTTTTTTTTACAATAAAAATACTTTTATTCAATTTATTTTATTAATTTACTGCTCGATCTAGAGCCGGCGAGATACTCGTCCGAGTAACGAGCCGGTCCGAGTATGCTAATACTCCACCGAGCAGTATACTCGGACGAGTATACTCGCTCATCTCTATTTACAATCCCTCATACTGGTGGTAGATGTCCTTCAAAGAACGTGAGCAAAAAACTGAGTATATGCCTGACACTTGATCACTGGAGAATAGGATATGTAGAACTAGGCCAGGAAGGATGCAGAGAATCATTATGTGTGATAGGAATTATATTAACGAGCTGCTACAGTAAAGGAATTTTGATAAACGTTTCATAAACAATCAAGTTTCTATCATGGTAATGTCAAAATGTAAAAAATTATACTCAAGTATAATTCGAGGTCCCTTATTTTACCACAAAGTACTGGGAAAACCTATAGACTCAATATAAGACTATTGTTGGAAATACATTGGTCAAAGCCTCCCCTCACTAACAAAATGTCCAGAAGTCTTCCCTAACTTATGAAATACCCAGGCCATCCCCAGTAATTAAATACAATATACAGCCTCCCGAATGCATTGAAATGCCCAGCAACCTCAGACAGCAATGAAATGCCCCAAGCAGGCTCCCCCCAGTAATAATATGCCCCATGCAGCCTCCCCCAGTAATAATATGCCCCATGCAGCCTCCCCCAGTAATGATATCCCCCATGCAGCCTCCCCCAGTAATAATATGCCCCATGCAGCCTCCCACAAAAATGAAATACTCTATGCAGCCTCCCCCAGTAATGATATCCCCCATGCAGCCTCCCCCAGTAATAATATGCCCCATGCAGCCTCCCACATTAATGAAATACTCTATGCAGCCTCCCCCAGTAACAAAATGCACATCAGCCCCCCCAGTAATGATATGTTCTATGTAGCCTTCCCCAATAATGATATGCCCCATGAAGACTCCCTCAGTAATGATATGCCCCATGAAGACTCCCTCAGTAATGATATGCCCCATGAAGACTCCCTTAGTAATGATATGCCCCATGCAACTACCCCATTAATTATATGCCCTATGCAGCCTCCCCCAGTGATTATATGCCCCATGAAGACTCCCCCAGTAATTATATGCCCCATGCAGCCTCCGCCAGTAATGATATGCCTCATGCAGCCTCCCCCAGTAATGATATTCCCCATGCAGGCTCCCCAGTAATGATATGTCACATGTAGCCTCCCCCAGTATTGATATGCCCCATGCAGCCTCCCCCAGGAATGATATGCCTCATGCAGCCTCCCCCAGTAATGATATGCACAATGCAGCCTCCCCCAGTAATGATATGCCCCTTGCAGCCTCCCTCAGTAATGATATGCCTCATGCAGCCTCGTAATCATATTCTCCATGCAGCCTCCCCCAGTAATGATATGCACAATGCAGCCTCCCCCAGTAATGATATGCCCCTTGCAGCCTCCCTCAGTAATGATATGCCTCATGCAGCCTCGTAATGATATTCTCCATGCAGCCTCCCCCAGTAATGATATGCCTCATGCAGCCTCGTAATGATATTCTCCATGCAGCCTCCCCCAGTAATGATATGCCTCATGCAGCCTCCCCAGTAATGATATGCACAATGCAGCCTCCCCCAGTAATGATTTGCCCCATGCAGCCTCCCTCAGTAATGATATGCCTCATGCAGCCTCGTAATGATATTCTCCATGCAGCCTCCCCCAGTAATGATATGTCACATGCAGCCTCCCCCAGTAATGATATGCCCCATGCAGCCTCCCCCAGTAATGATATGCCCAGAAGCCTCTTGTTTTATGAAAAAAAAAATCATACTTACGTTCCAATCCTCCTTGTGGCTCCTCTTCCTTCTCTTCTTCACTCATAACATAGCGGGCAGAGACGTGTCCATGCTCTCTGCTAGCACACACACAATGACATCAGCAGTAGTGACACCACAGCGTCATAGTGTGTGTGCAGGCAGAGCGCATGGACGTGTCTCTGCCCGCTCTGTTATGAGTAAAAGGTAGAAGGAAGAGGAGCAGCAAGGTAGCGGAGAAAGGTGAGTATAGGCTGAGTTGTTTTTTTTCTTCACATTTTTTGTGGTGAAAAACTGAGCTTTTACACGAATATATACAGTATAAATATTTTGATATTTCACCTTTAAATCCAAAGAAACGTCCAACGTTTTGTGATACCAGAATCCTCCTTATATTCTAGAACCTTAAATATGATTAGTTATAATAAAAAGTGCCGGGCGCTGCAATGCAAGAGGAATGTAAAGCCGCGCGCAGGACACCCTGGGACTCGGAAGACTTAAATTACCTAAATTCTATTTAGAGTTGGGAGAAAAGAATTTCAGCTCGAACTGAGAGGTTTTAAGTTTTAATATTTAAGACTCCGGGGATGTCACAGTAGTCACTGGGAGATGAGATTAAATGATTTACACAAAGCCAGAAAGTAGATATTAAATCTGAAAGTCTGACAATATGGTAAAGATGAGGGAAAAGTACCATGAGAAAGCGACGCACGGTACAGGCTCGCGCTGCGCATCGACCGCCAAAAAGTGCAATTTGTGGTCGGATCTCTGCAGTGACACATCTCCAATTGTTTCTATTAGATACAAATTGAAAGTGATCCTGTGACTGTCACAAAAAGATCATCAATAACTATTGCAATGCCAAGAATTAGGATTGTTTCCCACTTTTCGCCTCCTCCGCATAATAAGTGACCATCAATGGGTTAAAGGGGTTTTAGGAGTAGGAGGTCTGAGTGGTTGGGGGCTGAGATCAGACCTGTACAATCACTATAAGTATATTGCTCCATACTCTGGGTAGTGGCCAGAAGCTGTCACCGCAGTAACAACTTCCGTCCACGACACAGACCCAACTGGTCCAAGCTCCATGCGCTGTGTTTGTGCCACAGTTGATCGGTGATGGGTGTCAATCTCTGGATGAAAAAAAAAATTCTCTCTTTATGTGGGAGTAAGATAAACTTATCCCCTTCTCACTTAATGGACTTTACTCAAGGTTTATAATGAGAATCTGGCTGTGGACACAAAGGCTGAGTGTTCTTTAGGAGTAAACTACGTGCACATGTAATTATAAAGTGTCCAAAACATGTTTGTGTCACGGCTGCACTATACCCAACGGGACACAAAATTCTGCACCGAAAGGGGCGTTCCAGTGCTCTGTCGGTCTATGCCCCACATTTATCATGCAGTGTGTCGCACATTCTATGTTAAAGCTGCACCAAAAAAAAGTTGCTGCACTCTGTTGGTGCAGTGCAGGAGGCAACAGATTCATAAAGAATGAGTGCCACAATTTGTGAATCTGGCACCCTCTGCACACTACGCAGGTAATTGTACATAGGACAGAGATGGGACACATTAACTTACCCAGTCCCTTGCGCAATCCCCAATTCAGACTGTCCGACGAGGATGATATCCGCCGCGATTCATGAAGATCGCCGATGCGCCTGATGCGCCCGATTTCTTGCATGTGTCACTTCCCCGATCAGATCCACCGGAGTTCACCTTCTTCTTCCCGCCGCATATAAGTGCTTGGCTTGCAACACAATTTTGAAATTAAATCCTGTGGTTTGTCCGAATTCATCGGATCATCCAAAGGCCCTTCCCCCGATTTGTGTCGCATGAAAGCCAAATGGCAGTTGCGCCAAAATCCGATTGCGTGCGCCAAAAACCCTTTAAAATCCCTGTTCCAGTGGTGCAAAAAATGAAATTGTCGAGAAAGTGAAAGTGCGTTCCGCCAGGCCCTTAGTAAATAAGCCCCACTGCGTTTGAAAAATGTGGGCCACAAAGGTCGGAAATTTAGGTCCAAATACACCTCATGTGAAAAACTACAACTGCCCTCATCAAGTTTACATCTAAAGGGGATCAGTCAACACTGGAAACTGAAGTAAGTTACTGGCGTAATGATAAATCTGGTGATTTTGGTGTCTCAATAGGTTGATGTTCACCCAAGTGGTTTGCTTCAAACCATAGCCCAAATTTATTATACTTTTTAAGTAGAACAAAAGTGTCAGTAACCAAGCTGTGTGTGCCTTTATTAGTCGTTTTTTAAAGTATTTTATCCAGAGCAATGCTGCAGGAACCACAGTCCCTAATTGGACACCATTATTTCAAAGAAAAGTTCCCTTCTATTGCATAGCACCAGGCCCGGTAATCTTACTTGAGTTTTTCTTTGGCAGTAATAGCAGTAATTTTGTCTTGTCGTTTTTTTTATGTTTCTTCAAAAAAATCGTAAAACTTTACAGAATGAACTTGCAAACCCAGCAGGTTTCCAAGTAACACAAACCATTAAGGCTATTTGAGTAATGACGGCTATTTTGACACCGAGCAACTCATCCGCACTCAAGACAGAAGCACTCGGACAATTTCCATCACTGGTTTTCTATTACAAGTCTTGATATCTCAAGAGAAACCCGAAATGAGTCCAGTTCTCTTCATTGCTCCCCAGCCGGCCAACAGATCAACACAGAAGATATTGCATCTGTCATTCCCTCTGCCAATAGACGGGATCTATGTGAGGACCAAATCGTATACAAAAATAATAATAATCGTAGTCTGGACGCGTTAAGAGATATTTAAAGCCAGTTGCCCTGAAGAGACACAGCAGTGGTGATGACTTCTACAAATTATTTATCTTCCAAGCCTCGGCCAGCTGAGAATGGCGGACGACCCACGGGGCCCGTAGAAGGGTAATTGACAGCTATTGTTGCAGCAATCTGACCCCTGTGTCTCGGAGAAGATATTTAAGTTTTGTCATCCATGATAAAATCATATGCTGGAGGTAGCCGAATTGATAAAATGGTGTATACAGCTTTTATTATCCAATAACGGAACCATCATCCACCACCTTGTACATTCATTAAGCTTACTCAAAACATGGACAATTGACTCTTTTTGCAAGACAAAAACAAATCAGTGGAAAATGAAGTGGAAAATATTATACTTAAAGGTACTTGTCACCACATTTCCCCAGCCAATAAAAGGTTTTCTTAGAGCCCCAGAAAGTAACTTATCCCCTTCTTTTAGCTAAAAATTTTTACTATACATTCCTATAAATTAACTTTATGTTATATCATCTAGTATCAGAGGGGGTATCCTCCTCCTCATGTCCATTGTCTCCACTCAGTATTCAGCACTTAATGTCATGTGAGCAGGATGAGGTAATTTAAGGTCTTTTACCTAGTTATATTTACAATGTCTACCCCATGTATATATCTGATCACATGAAATCACAGCATCCTATATGGACTTCTACTCCTCCCCATCCTCCATGGAGAATTGCTGTGATTTCATGTATTCAGATACACACATGGGGTAGATGTTTCAAATGGAAAAGGACCTTAGATGACATCACCCTTGTCACATGACTTTAAATGCCCAATGATGTAACAGAACTCAATCTCAAAGTTCCATACAGTAGCATGTCCTAGCCGTGACACATGTCAATCAGGAGCAAGGAGGTGGGACAATGCAAGTAAAACCTAATATCCAGGAATCACTTAGTGTCAGGTAAGTTGCATATAAGTTTACAAACATATTTTTTTAACATTGCAGCCATGGAATTGAGCCATTTATGGATAAGGACAGTGCTTTTCGATCATAGTTTTTAATTACGTATTTATTTTGGGTGGATTAATTTAAATGGCAGGTTCTTTTTAAAGAGGTTTTATCATTAAAGGGGCTGTATCAAATTCAATTGTTATCCCTTATTCAATATGATTGGTGGGGATCCAACTGCTGGGAACCCTGACGCCAGAGGAACTGGCAATTATAATATTCAGCACTCAGTAAGCTTCTTGTAGTTGACTGGAGAGGGTTGAACAAGCTCTCCCACCTTTAAGCCCCTTGTTTCTTTAAACCAAGGCTTATATCTACTGTCTAGAGAAAGTAAACACAATGCTGTGTTTTAGTATGACACGCACATGACAGCCACCGCTCTTAGAACAACTTCGCAGCCTGACAAGGTAAGGTCTGTGCCAGCTTGAAAGGACTGAGCTGAGGGCCAATATCCCACTATAACATCACAGGGTGCACTCTTTTATACTGACATAAGATGATTCAATAGATTATGACAGAACCTGTTCTGTTAAACGCGGATACATGTAGAAACCCCCCTAAAGAGTGGAGAGGATGTCGGCAGTAATTTTGCATTGACGTCACTGATCATTTTGCTCTTCTTTTCACCTGTCAGTGTCCGCTTTTAATTGGTCAATAATCCATCAGTATTGCTAAAGCCAAAAACAAACAAGAGTTGATCCAGAATACAGATGAGCAGTAAATGGGATACTTGCATGTCCTCTGTGTTCTGTATCCACTCCTGCTTTTGGCTATCAATCCTGAAGCTTTCCATTCCTTCTGACAGATGAAATGAAGGGGAAAACCAAACATAGTGGCAACATCATAGAGTGATGGTGGGTGAAAACAGCATTATGGAAATCACAGGGTGTTCCAGGGAGACAGCAGTCAGTGGCAGCAGCATGAGTAGGCTGCAGAGTGGCACAATGACAAGTTATGGAGGTGGCAGAAACATGGTAGGCCACAAAGTGGCACATTGATAAGAGTGTGGAGGTGGCATCAGTAGCAGCAGCAGCATGAGGCCAAAGAGTGGCACAATGACAATTTATGGAATACAGATCTGGGGAATGCAGAACCCCCTAAATGGACACCCTGGACTTTGAGAAAAAATCACTCCATCAGCTACTGAGTACAAGCAGCTGGATGCTACAGGCAGCACATGCCGTGTGAAATGACGGGACTGCAAATAGCCATCTGTTTTTATAGGGCTGTGACATCACATAAGCCTGCCGGTCGTTGATTGGTTTACAGGTCTGCACATGTGATTGAGGGTGTTCCTTTCGTCTTCCCAGAGTTTGCCCCATGTAACACGTTGTGCTCGCGCCCATTTTGCTAATAAGGGGGGGAAAAATCACCATAAACTCCGGATTCGTGCCAAACCGAACTTTTCCTGAAATTCGAAACAAATTCAACTTCATTAGAATCGATTTGCCCATCTATAATTACATAGTTAACTGTTTTGTCATGTTTAATGTATCTTTTGCAGACACCTGTGCGATGCAGGGTGTTTCTGATTGGCTGGTCACCTGTAAAGTTCCTGAGCTGGAGGAAATGAAAGTAGGGATCTGTCATCCCTCTTGACTACAGTCTGTCTGTCTTCTCCCCAAAGACTCAAGTATCCTAGTGGCTGTTAGAGCTGCTGCTTCAGACATTTTTACCAAAGATTACCCACCATACTGTGGCTTTTCACCATATCTGCACTTAGTTTTTATGGAAAGTAACCAAGTTCATTGTAAGGAAAATTATTGCGCAGGGGAGTATCTGCCTGGTAGGGCTGAAATATTTATGCACATAATTTTAGAAATTCTCCCCAGCCCTCTACGTCCCCTCTGGCAGCATCCTGCTGAATGGAATCTACTTCCCGGTTGTGCGAAGAGGGGCAGGAGCAGAGCACTGTGACTGACCTCAATGCTGCCCTATGAGGAGCAATGTAGAGCTCCATGCAGCTGCTGACCCTAGGACTACTTAGTAACCATTGGTAGACACTAAAACTGTTTTATTATTAATTACTAGGTCTTAAAGTCACAACGCGTTTCGGGGAAAAGTACACTTTTCTTCAGTGAAAAATACTAATGCTGGGGCATTGCCATTGGTGAAACTTTGCCTAGGAGGTATCTCTGCTTCACCCCTGGCATTAGTCCTTTTCACTGGAGAAAGGGGTACTTTTCCCTGAAACGCGTTGTGACTTTAAGACCTAGTATTCAATAATAAAACAGTTTTAGTGTCTACCTCTGAGTGCGCCATTCAATAAGACCACAACCACAAACAATATCCACTTATCCTGTATAGTTTGGCGACGTACACAGGAGATTTCTATCTGGAGGCAGCACCAGAAATAACCTATTTGAAGCTTATAATAGTGTTGTGCCTATCCGAAGCACAACCACACACGGTGACCACAATCTTCACCTTCACGTTTAAAACTATACTGGAAGATGTCACACAATTAGCGCTTTCTCCCTGTACTTTCTTGCCACTATCGTACCCAGGACATTGCATGGGGCTGCCTTTAGTGTAGGTGCGGCTGCTCTCTCTGCTAATAGTGTCGGCTGGCTTTCTCCTGCACCCTCCGGCCTTAGATCACTCAGCCCATCGGGAATTGTCACGGTGGAGTTAATGGCCAGTCCTCATAATAATCATAATAAACAAAATTTTGAACATTGCCTATTCATGGGATACTGCATAGGACTTCCAGAAATGATTGGCGACCCAACTCAATAAGGAGCTCTAGGCTTTCTCCACCATCAGAACTTGTATAAAAGGGACAGAGCCGGAAATCGAGCCCTGTAACTCTACTCCCCACAAGACTACCCCACATGACTACTCCCTACGGTGAGTGATCACGGAGACCACCTGGTTATGACTCCATCTCCGGAGCACATCTATACACCAAGTGTTACGTAGAGGTAGTGGCCCCCTCTCCCCTCAGGGGCCACTCCTCGGCTTCTTCTGATGCTTGGGGGCTATGTCCACCCATGTGTAGATGTTGTTAATGTCACACTACAACCTTTTACACCTGTAGAGAAGAGAAGCTCCCGCTCTACATAGAAGACACAGCAGCCCAAAGGATAAAGATTTTTACATTAAGATAAAAATGACAGAACTGGAGCCGGGATGGAAGGAACCTAATGTCTTACTATATTTTCTCCCCCAAGCATCTGGATAATTTCACATTAAGCCCAAACAATGAATAAACATTGTGATATTTAGCAAGGTCAGCACCGGAGCCGAGCGCTCATTCCCCCCTTAAGCACTTCTCCGAGATTGCTCTAAGTCCACACATTATTACTCTCTTTGGGTGCAAATAACCTTAAGCTTTCTTTTCTTCATTTCATAACAATTACTCAGCAAAAATCCACTTGTTCCAGATATTCAGGGCAGAGAGATGTACATGTAACCCCTTCTGTGCCGGTGTGTGGTTAGAGAATCTCCAATTCGTAATTGTCTCGTAATTGTCTTTTCCTGTCCATTATTGTCCTCATTTCTCTCTATTATTGTCTCTTTTTCTCCTTCTACTTTTCTTCTCATATTTTCAGTTTTTCTTTTCTTGTTTATCTTTTATTCTCTTTCTTGTGGTGCTTTTCTTATCATTTGTTTCTCTTCTCCCACATGTCCTGTCCTTTGTCCCCAGAATCTCCTCTATTATTCCTATTCCCTTCTACCATTCCCTTCTTTCTCTTTTCCTCTCTTCCAGTTTCTTCTCTTTCCATCTCAGGTTTTCTCTCACTTCCATTCACTTCTCTATTTACTCACCTTTTTCTATCACTTTTCTTTTCCCCTTTATGTCTTACATATTGGGGCTTATTTACTAAGGGTCCCACAGCTGCATTTTCGTCGGTTTCATCAGATTGTGTCGCAATCCCCCGGCTTTCACGTGACACAAATCGGGGGCGGGATTTAACATTTAAATTTTTGTCACATCCAATGCACTTACATGCACCGGGAGGAAGATGGTGAACTCTGGCGGACCTGAGATGGAGAAGCGAGACATGCAGGAAATCTGGAGCATGATCTTAGTGACTCGCGGCAGTGGATGTCATCATCGGAGATTCCGGATCAGGGATCAGGACTCAGACGGGTAAGTAAATGTGCCCCATTATGTTTTCTTCTTGCTTCCTCTGACCACCTATTGTATCTCCTCATTCTTTCTTTTCTCCCTTCTTTATTTTTTTTATCCCCCTCTCTCATCTTCTCTTTTCCGCTTCTCTCTGTGGAGATATCTCTCCTTCTCTTCCATGCATCCTCCCTTTTACCTCTTCCTTTCTGTCTGCCATTATTTTAATCTCTCCAGTAAATCTCCCCATTGTTACTATTTCCCTTTTTGAATGTTCATCTCTATTGATTCCATCACAAATGTGTTATAAATTATTTTTCCTCTCAAATTTTTCAAACCTCTTCCTTCTTCTCTTTGTTTTATTTCTAATTTTTTCCTTCTTCTCCTTCCTTCCCTTCCTTTCCTCTCTCCAACCCCCTGACTTCTTTCCTACCTTCCTGTCTTCCTCTTTTTATTCTTATTTTTTTATCTTCTCGTTCCCTCCCTTCCTTCCCTCCAACACTCCTTCCTTTTTTCGTATCTTCCTTCCTTCTACTCTTCCTCTATTTCTTTTTTTTTTTTTAATTTCAAGGTTTTTATTTGAATTTTGTAAGAAATTTAACATACATATTATAATAAGACAAAGTTACATGTTATAATAGGGTAGGAATTTACCTACTCAAGACATGGATTCTCGGACGCAGCCGAGATTCAACTCAATATCGGATATTACTCAAACAAAGAGAGAAAACTTATACAATATAATATCTGTTACTAAAGACAGGCCGGGAAGACAAGGTTACAAAAAGATCTGGTTAGTGATAACCAGGTGTTTTGTTAAGTATAAGTAGAGTGAGACGATAACGTGTCTAGGGTTTTTAATCTTAGCGGGGGGAGTCCCGCTACCGAAGTTTATTTATGGGCGATAGAATTTGCTGTTGATCCAAAGGGACCACTGTTTAGTGAAAGCTGTATATTTGTGGGAGTGATAAGCATGCATCCTCTCAAAGGCACAGGTAGAATTGACAATGCCCAGAACCTCCTCAATATTGGGGCATTGATTGGATTTCCAATGGCGAGTGATCGTTAGTTTCGTAGCCATCAGTATATGGGCCACTATCCATCTCTGATAGGGGGGGAAGTCTCTCAAACCAATAAACAGTAGGGCCAGTTTCGGTTGTAGATTGGTATGGGAGCCGGTGAGGGAGTTGATTATTTGTGCCGTTGCATTCCAGAGGGGGGATATTTTGTTGCACGACCAAAGGGTGTGTAGTAGGGACCCCTTATGACTGCATTCTCTCCAACATTCTTGGGCTACAGCTGGGAATATCAAGTGTAGCCGTGAGGGCGTGTAGTACCATCTAAGGGCCGTTTTAATGGCTGCCTCTTGATGATTTGTTGACCTAAAAATTTTGTATATATCTGAGAAAGCCTGATGCCACTCTGTGGGTGAAATTGAAGTTTCTAGGTCAGAGCTCCACTTCTTTAGGGGAGTAGATAGGAGCACAGAGTTTTTACTATTAATAAGATTGTATGTTAGGCCTATGGTTTTAGGCCGTTGCTTCGCTCTGTTCAGAATATCTAGAATTTCGGAGTTGGCCTTGGGGGTACTCTCAGGTAAAGACCTCAAGAAACTGTTTATTTCGTGGACTTTCAAGAAATCGGAGGATGAGATTTGATATTTGTTTGTTAGATGTTGGATATTAAGTGTGTTGTCCGGTCCAAAGAGATCATGGACTGTTTTAATGCCCTTCTCCTTCCAGTTTCTCAGATCTAACCCCTGTATATGTTGTTCTAGGAATTCTATCGGAATTTCATGTTTCGAAAACAGGTAGTTATTCTTCATTGTAGAGACCATATTGTGCCACATGGCGTCTGAGGTACGTATTGAATGTAAATATGAGGGAGGAGGCTTAATTCCCCAGAGGGTAGCAATCATGCGAATGCGGAGGGAGGTGGATTGTGTGATTGCCCTTTCTAGTCTTATCCAGGATTTTTCGTTAGATGAATTCCACCAGTGGGACATTTGGTCTAATATACATGAGGCGTGGTAGTCCTCTAGCGAAGGAAGTCCCAACCCCCCGGCTTTCCTGTGTCTCATAAGGATCGCTAAGGAGGTTCTCGGTTTTTTGGATTGCCAGACAAATTTACTCATTTGTCTATTAGCCTGCAAGAAAAACGATTTGGGCAGGGTAATGGGTAGTGTTCTGAATAAGTAGAGGTACTTTGGTAGTATCGACATTTTATAGACCGCAACTCTTCCAAACCAAGAAATTAAAAATTTGGAATATTCCGACAGCTCCTGCGTTATTTTGGTCATCAAGGGGGGGAAGTTATTTTTGTATAGTGTAGCCGTTGGGAGGGAGAGGTGGATTCCTAGGTATGAGATGTGATCATTTTGCCAATCTAAGGGGAATTTATTTTGTAGTAATTTTAACTGTTCTAGCGGGATGGCATTGGGAAGGATCTGGGATTTAGAATTATTGACTTTGTAGTACGCAATCCTCCCATAGTCCTCTAGCTGTTGGAAAACATATTTCAATGAGGAAGCCGGTTGAGTGTTAATTATTATTATGTCGTCGGCAAATAATGCAATTTTATGGGACACTTTATTGATCTCTACTCCCTTAATGAGAGGGTTGCATCTTATGGCTTCTGCTAGGGGCTCTATTGATAAGTTAAAGAATAAGGGGGAGAGGGGACAACCCTGGCGGGTACCGTTGGATAATGGAAAAGTGAGGGAGAGGACTCCGTTTACAAAGACCGAGGCATTAGGGCGCGAGTAAAGTGCTTGGATTGCGGAGTAGATAAATCCAGAGAAGCCAAATCTGCGCAGAGCCGAGAAGGCAAAGGACCAATTAACCCTATCGAACGCCTTCTCGGCATCTACTGTTAAAAAGGTTGCAGGAATTTTGTTTTGTTCGCAATATTGCATCAATGTTATGAGTCTCCTGGTATTGTCCGGGGCTTGTCTATTTTTAGTAAATCCAACCTGGTCATCTCTGACAAGGCAGGGGACAATCTCCATAAGTCTGGCAGCCAGGATTTTTGCGTATAGCTTAACATCAGAGTTAAGTAAAGAAATTGGTCGGAAATTGGCCGGTTCTGTAGGGGGTTTCCCTGCTTTTGGTATTGTCACAATTGTGGCGGCTAGAAGGTCTGGGGGGAGGGATCCTGTTTCCGCTGCTCTGTTGTATACTTTGAGAAGATGTGGGGCTAGTAAGTGAGAGAATCTCTGATAATATTCATTTGAATACCCATCTGGACCTGGGGCTTTATGTTTGGGAAGTGATTTGATCGTTTTAAGGATCTCAGGTAGTGTAATTGGTTGATTGAGAAATTGAAGTTGGGAAGGGGATAATGAGGGTAGTTTTAGTTTGGAAAGAAAGGTGTCTATTTCCTCTTGGGTGGGGTTTGGGGTGGTTGGGTCATCTTTTAGATTGTATAAAGATTTATAATAATCCTTAAAAGCATTGGCTATTTCTCTAGGAGCTAAGAGACGTTCTTTTGTGGTTGGGTGAATGATAAAGGGGATTCTTTTTTTTTGGGATATGTTTTTAATTCTAGAGGCTAGAAGACGACCAGCTTTGTTATCTTGGGTATAGAATTTTAACTTAAGTTTTTTAAAATTGTAGTCATGTTTTTCCATCAGCATATTCCTAAGATGGAGTCTCTCTTCTCTTAGTTGTGTGGTTATTCTAGGGGATGGGTTGGCTTTATTTATTGCTTCTAAATGATGAATTTTGTTTGTGCTGTGTGTAATTTCTTTTTCTCTTTCTCTCTTAACTTTCCCTCCCAACCTCGAGATCTCGTCTCTGACATAAACCTTGTGAGCTGCCCAGAGAGTTGTTAAGTCAGTATCATCTGTTGTGTTTAACTTAAAATAGTCAGTAATAAAGGTCTCAATTTTTTGTGAGTGGCATTCATGTGCCACTAGAAAGGAGTTAAGTCGCCACACATAGTCGTTGTGTCTGGGAGGTTGATCTGTAAGTGTAAGCGTGACCGGGCTATGATCCGACCAACTAATTGTTCCAATATCATCGGTCTCAATCCTATCTAGTAAAGGTTTATCTACCAGAAAGAAATCTATTCTCGAGTATGACTGGTGTCTGGGAGAGTAATAAGAATAATCTCTTTCGTCAGCATGACGTGTTCTCCAAACGTCGAACAAAGAATGCGACCATATGCTTGGGCCTAGGCATGGGGGTGGGTGGAGAGGTTGGGCAGAGATGTCGATAGAAGAATCTGGAGTGATATTAAAGTCACCACAGATTAAGAGCGAGCCTCGTTTAACCTTAGAGGCAACTCTAATTACTTTTTGGAAGAAGTGGATTTGCCTTTTGTTAGGTGCATATACATTGACTAAGGTCAGATCTATGTTGTTGATTGTACACACTACGATTATGTATCTGCTCTGTGGGTCAATTATCTTCTGATGAACTGATACTGCCAGGGAGGAATGAAAGGCCACAAGAACTCCTCTTTTCTTTTTGGAGAAAGAAGAGGTGATTATTTCTGGGAAGTCTTTATGTTGCAGTGGAGGGGGAGAGTTATGTGACACATGTGTTTCTTGTGCGCAGAGAATGGAGCATTTCTGTGCTTTGGCTTCCCTCCAAAGTAGTGATCGTTTAAATGGGCTATTGAGGCCCCTTACGTTGAGGGAGAGGATTTTGGGGCCCATGAGGAAGGATATGTGTGTCGGAAAAATAAATTGAGGAAGTTAGGGAGGTAGAATCTTATCCTGGGAGCTACCTGTTATACTTAATCTCCCTGTAAGAAGTTAGTAAGTCTAAAGGATTAGTAACAAGTAACAGTAAAAATTGGATAAGAACTGTGTTAATCTTTTAGGTACACTTATTCGTACTCAATAAATGAACGAGGGTAGTGCGGCTATTGCATATACAATTATCAGCACAAGGCTGCACTCTAAACATATATAAAAAAAAACTGGCAGGATCCTGTAAGTGAGAAAAAGATACAGCAAAAGGAATTATCAATGAAACATTTGTCTGGAAATGATTACCGCATCAGGATTTCAGTCCCTTCTGAGGTGGGGAGGCCGCTTGCTCGGGGAGTATGTCCCAGGAGGCTAACAGTTGCAGACCGTCTTTTACTGAGGTGATTACATGGATCACATCTTTATTCTTTATCAGAAGCTTGATCGGGAAGCCCCAACGATATTGAATTTCGTTTTTCTGAAGCAATGATGTCAGTGGTCCATAGTCCCTTCTTGCTTGCAGTGTGGCCGCAGATAGATCAGCAAACAATTTAATGGTGGTGTATGGCGCAGGAAGTGGTTGGTGCTTCCTGGAGAAAGCCAGGAGTTGATCTTTGACTCTGAAAAAGGCATATCTGGCTAGGACATCTCTCGGCGTGGTGTCAGGTAGGTTTTTAGGTTTCGGTACTCTGTGTGCTCTATCAATTTCCATCTCGTAATCAATGAGATGTGGGAGGCATTGTTTTGTCAGCTGTTTTATGTACTCCAGAAGCTTGTGGGGTGGAATATTTTCCGGTATGCCCCTAAACTTAATGTTATTACGCCTATTGCGATCCTCCAGGTCCACCAGTTTAGATTGTAGTTGGAAAACTTTGTCCTCCAATGCCAGGTGACCATCTGCTAAGTTGTTGAAGGCAGAGGCATATTCCTCCATTTTAGTCTCCACATGGGCCACAGATGACTGTAATTCTGTTACTGTGTTTTGAAATGGTGACACCATCTGTAACATGTTCTGTGTTATAGAGCTTCTCAGTGCCTCTAGCATTTCTTTTAACATATTTTCAGAGACCATTTTATCAGAGGTCTGTAATGCTGCAAATGCGTCTTGTGTTGGTAGGACATCATTAACCATTTGTGTACTCACGGTTTGTGAGGACTGGTTGGAAGGATGAATTTTCTGGCGCTGTTTTGCTGGGCTAGATGTTGGTGATTTCTCATTATGTTGCGCGTTGGGAAGCAGTTGGTGAGGTTTAGTGGGTTGCGGGTCTTGTGTCTTCCCTCTCTGCTTGAGAGCACCGCTAGCGGCGGTCGCCATCTTGGGCCCTTTAGGAGATGGTGAGTCTGACCACTTTGTCGGGACAGCAAATGTGGGAGATGCTGTATCAGCCAGGTAGGGAGGTGCCGGTACTCCCGATGTAACAGGAGAGAATTGTGTGGTGTCGCGGCTCTCTTTTTGCTTTGCTGGAGACTGGAGCTGCAGCGGCTGCAAAGGTTTCTTTATGCGCACGCTTCCGGCGCCATTACTGTGCGCGGGTCGCGCTGCAAAAAAACGCTGGATGGATCCGTCCGGCTGGGTTTCTGTTACCCCTTTCTTGCCCATAAGCTCACCGGGTGTTTGGAAGCCCTTTTTCAGTTAGCGCTGACGTCGCTGGCAAGAGATAGGGGTCTTTGGCAGTTGTGCTGAAGCGGAGCTCACAGATTATGCGGCCATCTCGCTCGGCGGCCAAGCCACGCCCCCTTCCTCTATTTCTTTTATTTCTTAATATCTTACCTACTCTTTCCCTTCCTTTTCTCCCTCCTGCCCTCCTTTCTTCCTTCATCTATTTCTTTAAATTTTTACTTTTTCTCCTTCCTTTCCTCCCTCCCTTAATCCCCCTCCCACCATCATACCTACCTTTCTTCTCTTTTTTTATTCCCTAATGTCTTTCATTCTTCTTCTTCTTCTCCTCCTCCTCCATTCCTTTCCTTTCTGTGAACCTCCCTCTTTCTTCCTTCCTTTTTCTTTGCTTCCGTTATATTTCTATTATCTTTCCTTACTTCTTTTGCACCTAGTCTGACCTGACTGTCACACTAGGTAAGTGGTGGCCAACTCACCTTTCGACCTCCCTGCGGGCTAAGGCCCTGCCTAAAGCAGATAAACCACCCTGATAAGGACAAACCCACTATCAGGAACCTAACTGACGGTCCCTGGGTGACCCTACAAGATGACAGGGAAGGCTTACTTCGTCTGGCAGCTGCTGGATGGTGGAGCGGACAGGTAACCGGGATACTGGTATAGGTCAGTGTTCACACTGGTAACAGAAACCGACAAAAGACAGAGAGGAAGGGGGGGTCACACTAGGAGGTAACCGATACTGAGGGACAAACAACAAATACAGACAGACAAGCGGAATCAAACAAACCGGGTCAAAACCAAAAGCAAAGGTACTGTATCGTATACAGAATCAGTAGGCAAAGCAGAAGTAAAAAAAACACAGAATAGGAAGAACTGCAATAGCAAGAGCACTAGATACACAGAATAGACTGAATAACCAGCACCAAATGAAGGGGCTGAGCAGAATATAAGGCAGTAATGGACACCGCCCCCAGCACTGACTGGCTCAGCCGTCCATCACTCAAACCGCAGCTGCAGGGAAAACGAGTGCAAAGACACACCCAGCTTTCCCGGGATCAGAAATGGAGCTGTCAATCACAGGCAGTTCTGGGTGTGGTTTTCCAGGAAGAAGCCTGAAACCTGATCCATTCAGTACAATTTGCAAGTTCTGACAACTATTTTCTTTTCTTTATTTTATATCATTCCTTCTTAATCCTTCTTATCCTTTCTCCTTCCTATCCTATTTCCCTTCTTTCCTTCAATCTTCCTTCTCTCTTTCAGTCCTTATTTTCTTCTTTCCATCTTTATTTCTTTCTTCAACTTATTTTTATCATTAAGTTTCATTGGAAATCACTGTATAATGTTACGTTAATAGAACATTCACAAGACATAAGGTATAGCACTCCGGATTTTTCCTCTGTGACTCACAGTTAATGATTGAAAATTTCTTTGGATAATAAAATAAACCCGTGTCTGTCCAGTACAGCTCCGATCTGTTTGTTTCCCCATTCGCCTCCTGCATTGTCATCCGAACTTGTGGGATATCCACAGTCTCCTAATGAGTTTTTAAAGACTTCTGTGAGGTCCATAACCAAACAACATATCTCAGCATTTCAAGATAAAGAGGAAAGTGATGACACATTAGGAAGCCTCTGGGATGCGGAGGCTGCTCTCATGTCCCTCCAGAGTTGTCTGGCTACAGATCTTCTCTTAAAAAACATCCATCAGCAGTAAGAGGGTTTATCCCAAATGGAACAAGAAAACAAGTTCACGGCTCGATGTAGTCAGGGAAAGGCAGTAATGAGAGAAATATAATAGATCATTTAGCAGAATTATGAGGATTTTTTTTTTGAGAATCTGCTGAGATTCCTCCATCTTTTACAATTAAGAAGCTTAAACTCTGGGGAAATGTTATAATTGTGCAAAAAGTTGATGTTTTCTTGCTATTAAGATGCTACAGATGTCACAGAGTTTAACTGGTTCAGTACATTCTTGCAGCAGATGTTAACTTTACTTTTGCTGCAGATTTTGCTTTGTTAACTTTGGGTGTAACTAAAGTTATAAAACTTTTATAAAGCAATTTTTATTTTTTAAAACTAATAATACAAAATGTAATTTACTTAATTTTGCTTATATTTCTACTGTATGTTTTATGACAATTCACTTTCTGTAAATTTCTTACTGGTCTGGTTTCTGGGTGTTACCAACTTAGGTGCAGCGTATGGGCTTTGCTGACAGATGGACATGCGCCTTACTCTGATCATGCAGGAAATTCTCACCACTGCAGTAGACTGATCCCATAGAAGCTGTGATCCCTTAGAAGCTGTGATCCCATAGAAGCTGTGATCCCTTAGAAGCTGTGATCCCATAGAAGCTGTGATCCCTTAGAAGCTGTGATCCCTTAGAAGCTGTGATCCCATAGACGCTGAGATCCCTTAGAAGCTGTGATCCCATAGAAGCTGTGATCCCTTAGAAGCTGTGATCCCATAGAAGCTGTGATCCCTTAGAAGCTGTGATCCCATAGAAGCTGTGATCCCTTAGAAGCTGTGATCCCATAGAAGCTGTGATCCCTTAGAAGCTGTGATCCCTTAGAAGCTGTGATCCCATAGACGCTGAGATCCCTTAGAAGCTGTGATCCCTTAGAAGCTGTGATCCCTTAGAAGCTGTGATCCCATAGAAGCTGTAATCCCATAGAAGCTGTGATCCCATAGAAGCTGTGATCCCATAGAAGCTGTTATCCAATAGTAGCTGTGATCCCATAGAAGCTGTGATCCCATAGAAGCTGTAATCCCATAGAAGCTGTGATCCCATAGAAGCTGTGATCACTTAGAAGCTGTGATCCCATAGAAGCTGAGATCCCTTAGAAGCTGTGATCCCTTAGAAGCTGTGATCCCTTAGAAGCTGTGATCCCTTAGAAGCTGTGATCCCATAGTATCTGTGATCCCATAGAAGTTGTGATCCCTTAGAAGCTGTGATCCCTTAGAAGCTGTGATCCCATAGAAGCTGTGATCCAATAGTACCTGTGATCCCATAGAAGCTGTGATCCCATAGAAGCTGTGATCCCATAGAAGCTGTGATCCCATAGAAGCTGTGATCCCATAGAAGCTGTGATCCAATAGTAGCTGTGATCCCATAGAAGCTGTGATCCCTTAGAAGCTGTGATCCCTTAGAAGCTGTGATCCCATAGAAGCTGTGATCCCATAGAAGCTGTGATCCCATAGTAGCTGTGATCCCATAGAAGCTGTGATCCAATAGTAGCTGTGATCCCATAGAAGCTGTGATCCCATAGTAGCTGTGATCCCATAGAAGCTGTGATCCCATAGTAGCTGTGATCCCATAGAAGCTGTGATCCCATAGAAGCTGTGATCCAATAGTAGCTGTGATCCCATAGAAGCTGTGATCCCATAGAAGCTGTGATCCCTTAGAAGCTGTGATCCCATAGAAGCTGTGATCCAATAGTAGCTGTGATCTCATAGTAGCTGTGATCCCATAGAAGCTGTGATCCCTTAGAAGCTGTGATCCCTTAGAAGCTGTGATCCCATAGTAGCTGTGATCCCATAGAAGTTGTGATCCCTTAGAAGCTGTGATCCCTTAGAAGCTGTGATCCCATAGAAGCTGTGATCCAATAGTAGCTGTGATCCCATAGAAGCTGTGATCCCATAGAAGCTGTGATCCCTTAGAAGCTGTGATCCCATAGAAGCTGTGATCCAATAGTAGCTGTGATCCCATAGAAGCTGTGATCCCATAGAAGCTGTGATCCCATAGAAGCTGTGATCGCATAGATGCTGTGATCCCATAGAAGCTGTGATCCCATAGAAGCTGTGATCCCATAGAAGCTGTGATCGCATAGAAGCTGTGATCCCATAGAAGCTGTGATCCCATAGAAGCTGTGATCGCATAGAAGCTGTGATCCCATAGAAGCTGTGATCCCATAGAAGCTGTGATCCCATAGAAGCTGTGATCGCATAGAAGCTGTGATCCCATAGAAGCTGTGATCCCATAGAAGCTGTGATCCCATAGAAGCTGTGATCGCATAGAAGCTGTGATCGCATAGAAGCTGTGATCCCATAGAAGCTGTGATCCCATAGAAGCTGTGATCCCATAGAAGCTGTGATCGCATAGAAGCTGTGATCGCATAGAAGCTGTGATCCCATAGAAGCTGTGATCCCATAGAAGCTGTGATCCCATAGAAGCTGTGATCCCATAGAAGCTGTGATCCAATAGTAGCTGTGATCCCTTAGAAGCTCTGATCCCATAGAAGCTGTGATCCCTTAGAAGCTCTGATCCCATAGAAGCTGTTATCCAATAGTAGCTGTGATCCCATAGAAGCTGTGATCCCATAGAAGCTGTGATCCCTTAGAAGCTGTGATCCCTTAGAAGCTGTGATCCCATAGAAGCTGTGATCCCATAGAAGCTGTGATCCCATAGAAGCTGTGATCCCTTAGAAGCTGTGATCCCATAGAAGCTGTGATCCCTTAGAAGCTGTGATCCCTTAGAAGCTGTGATCCCTTAGAAGCTGTGATCCCATAGAAGCTGTGATCCCATAGAAGCTGTGGTCGCATAGAAGCTGTGATCCCATAGAAGCTGTGGTCGCATAGAAGCTGTGATCCCATAGAAGCTGTGGTCCCATAGAAGCTGTGATCCCATAGAAGCTGTGGTCGCATAGAAGCTGTGATCCCATAGAAGCTGTGATCCCATAGAAGCTGTGATCCCATAGAACCTGTGATCCCATAGAAGCTGTGATCCCATAGAACCTGTGATCCCATAGTACAGTGATGGCTAACCTATGGCACTGGTGCAGAGGTGGCACTCAGAGCCCTTTCTGTGGGCACTCAGGCCATCACCAGAGAGGACTCCAGGTATCTTCCTGCAGTCCCAGACAGCCCAGGACTTGCTGTGCACAGAGGTATTTTAAAGTGACAGCGCTACCTGGGACTATTTTCTGCTTTATTGGTGTCCTCAGGTGCTGGTATCAATGAAAACTGTGACAGAGAAGGGAGTATAAATCACAAATTACATTTCTGTGTTGGCACTTTGCAATAAATAAGCGGGTCTTTGTTGTAGTTTGGGCACTCGGTCTCTAAAAGGTTTGCCATCACTGTTCTATGGGATCACAGCTTCTATGGGATCACAGCTTCTATGCGATCACAGCTTCTATGGGATCACAGCTTCTATGGGATCACAGCTTCTATGGGATCACAGCTTCTATGGGATCACAGCTTCTATGGGATCAGAGCTTCTATGGGATCACAGCTTCTATGGGATCACAGCTTCTATGGGATCACAGCTTCTAAGGGATCACAGCTTCTATGGGATCACAGCTTCTATGCGATCACAGCTTCTATGCGATCACAGCTTCTATGGGATCACAGCTTCTATGGGATCACAGCTTCTATGGGATCACAGCTTCTATGGGATCACAGCTTCTATGGGATCACAGCTTCTATGCGATCACAGCTTCTATGGGATCACAGCTTCTATGGGATCACAGCTTCTATGGGATCACAGCTTCTATGGGATCACAGCTACTATGGCAGTGATGGCAAACCTTTTAGAGACCGATTGCCCAAACTACAACAAAGACCCGCTTATTTATTGCAAAGTGCCAACACAGAAATGTAATTTGTGATTTATACTCTCTTCTCTGTCACAGTTTTCATTGATACCAGCACCTGAGGACACCAATAAAGCAGAAAATAGTCCCAGGTACAGCTGTCACTTTAAAATACCTCTGTGCACAGCAAGTCCTGGGCTGTCTGGGACTGCAGGAAGATACCTGGAGTCCTCTCTGGTGATGGCCTGAGTGCCCGCAAAAAGGGCTCCGAGTGCCACCTCTGGCACCAGTGCCATAGGTTAGCCATCACTGCCTTAGAAGCTGTGATCCCATAGAAGCTGTGATCCCATAGAAGCTGTGATCCAATAGTAGCTGTGATCCCATAGAAGCTGTGATCCCATAGAAGCTGTGATCCCATAGAAGCTGTGATCCAATAGTAGCTGTGATCCCATAGAAGCTGTGATCCCATAGAAGCTGTGATCCCATAGAAGCTGTGATCCCATAGAAGCTGTGATCCCATAGAAGCTGTGATCCCATAGAAGCTGTGATCCCATAGAAGCTGTGATCCCTTAGAAGCTGTGATCCCTTAGAAGCTGTGATCCCATTGAAGCTGTGATCCAATAGTAGCTGTGATCCCATAGAAGCTGTGATCCCATAGAAGCTGTGATCCCATAGAAGCTGTGATCCCATAGTAGCTGTGATCCCATAGAAGCTGTGATCCCATAGAAGCTGTGATCCCATAGAAGCTGTGATCCCATAGAAGCTGTGATCCCTTAGAAGCTGTGATCCCATAGAAGCTGTGATCCCATAGAAGCTGTGATCCAATAGTAGCTGTGATCCCATAGAAGCTGTGATCCCATAGAAGCTGTGATCCCATAGAAGCTGTGATCCCATAGTAGCTGTGATCCCATAGAAGCTGTGATCCCATAGAAGCTGTGATCCCATAGAAGCTGTGAACCACATCATGGGGAGATACAATCATCTGTCCATTTATGGTGTTTCTACACCTCTGAGGGCTTCCCCTGACAGAAAGCTCTTAATTATTTAATGTCATTCAATTCATAGTTTTTGGGTCAGGTGGGGTTTGAACTCACATTCTCCATGCTCTACCATGCCATGGAGATACAGTACAGTGCTCTTATCCATTAAAGGATTTTATCTAACCAAGAGCTTTACTAGAGCTTCCAAGGAGTTACACTGTTACATTTTTATTACGGACGCTCCTGCGAGCCATGTCCCAGGTTGCAGGCGCACCCATTCCCCTCTTTGCTCCCCAGGACCCCCACTGCTGGTCTCCCCTTCCCTCTATCCAGCACTGGCTCCAGCAGTCCGGCGCGTGTTTTCCCGCCTCTTAGGGCACAGACATGCCAGCTTCTGGAGATTTAAAGGGCCAGCACGCCAATAATTGGCACTGGCCGATTGCCTATTCTGTTAAATATCCAGCCCCTTCCTGTGTCCCCTGTCGGATATTTGTGCCCCAAAGTCTTAGAAAAAGCTTTGTCTGGTGCGCTGTGCTTGTATTGCAATTTCCTATTGGGACCTTGGTTTCGTTATGGACTTCACTCCTGCCCGTCCTGACCTTCCACTATATCCCCGACTCTGATCCTGTGCGGCCTGTCATGACCTCCTGCCTGTCTCCAACTTTTTTTCTGCTATACAACTTTGTACCTCGCTTTGGCTGCTACTGTGAACAAAGTCGCGCCTGTAGAGCGACCTGGTGGTACCACTCCGCAGCAAGCCCAACCTGCTTTGCGTCGGGCTCTGGTGAAAACCGGGTGCCTCTTAGGCTATATTCACACTGCCGTTGCCCGCCCGTACCGTAGCGGGCAACGGCAGTGTTCGGGGAGAGGAGGAGGAGGTGAGCGCAGCTCACCCCCGCCCCTCTCCATAGCAACCTATGGCGCACGGCGCCGTATTACCGGAAAAGATAGGACAGGTCCTATCTTTTTCCGGGTACGGAACGGTACCGCTCCCGTAGGGTGCTGTGCGCCCATAGAAGTGTATGGGGGACGTATATACGTCCCCCATACGTTAGTGTGAATGTAGCCTTACACTCTGCTCCCAGGTGTCCGCTTATGTCATCGTCCACGGCGGTCCACTGGGTTCACTACCTCTGGTGCCTGACAATTGTTACACAAGTTTAATGCACTGGTATATAGAGATGTATCTTCTCAGAGATCTCTCTACATATCATTACGTTATCCTTTTTTTATTTTTTTAACTAAAAAAGATGGACAGATGATGGTGTTTCCCCATGACATGGTTTCTGTTCTGCTGACATTTGCTGACATTTGGGGGGGGGGGGGTTGACACTCCCCAATAACACATAACCCATCAAATTAAATGCCTCCAGCAACTTTGCCAGTGCCATTTAATCAGTTAACACCCACGATGTGTACCAGAACTGATTGCGGTCATTACTGGGTGCATGGTCAACTCAACTGCACCCAAACATAAGAGGGTCTGCTCATCCCTACTCCTGATAAAACTGACGTGTGCAGGGGGCAAGGGGACATCATATGCTGGTGCATTTACCACAAGCATTATATAAAGGTTACATAGTTTAGTATATATGGGTGAAAAGTTTAACCATGGAAGGGAAGGGATTCGATGAGGAAGGGATTTAGGGTAAACAATTCTGTAAAACATAACTTAAACATAACATTATGTAAAAAGGCATCTAGACCCTTCTTGAAGCCCTCTGCTGTCCCTGCTGTGACCAGCGCCTGAGGCAGGCTATTCCACAGATTGACAGTTCTCATAGTAAAGAAGCCCTGTCGCCTCTGCTGATTAAACCTTGTTTTCTCTAGACAGAGACAGTGCCCCCTTGTCGTTTGATTTGATTTAACCTGAAACAACTTACCACCATATTTTTTGTATGGACCATTCATATATTTATATAAATAAATCTTGTGTTTGTCTATTTTCCAGATGAGACCCTCCATACCCCTCATATTTGTGGCTCTATGTTGTCCCCTCTCCAGCTCCTGGGCCTCCTTTTTATGGACTTTATGCCCTTGTATGATAAACATTGTATGATTCCCCATTCTATAAGCCATTAAAAAATAAAATAAAAACAGAATATCCTTTTAGATCACATTTGGAATTCTTGGAGCTTTGATCATTTTTTCGCTTTACTACAAGTAAAAAAAATCTGAAGGTTTCACCAGACGGGAAAAAAAACATCTCGACAAAACTTTCAATAAACCTTCCTCCTGATGACAGGGAACAGCAGATGTAATAATAAGGCCCGGGATTGCATTCCCTTCCTAATAAACAATCTTGTATCTCGCCTCCACTCCTCAGATTGTCTTGTCACATACATTTATGGCGCCTTCTATTTTTGTGCTGTTTGCACATTCAAATCATATTTGGAGTCAGATATTAAAGACCAGAGAAGCGGCTAACGAAAAATGGCGTCTCCAGACATTGATAAATCGCCTCTTTTGTCTCCTAATTGCAGCAATACTGTTATTCAATTTATCAGATAGCGTTATCCAGTTTACATGTCAGTCCCACTGGAAGTAATGAGTTGATCATCAAACATAAGCTCTCGTCACTTTCTGACTCCTGCCGAGATTTCAGGTTTTACATTATTTTAATTTTACAGGTTTTTGTCCCCATTGGGATTATTCTGTAGATACACGATGGATAAGAGGCTCCTCCGAAGACTCACAGCCTGCTAGGATGTACCATGTGTCGTATCCAAGTTTACAGCCCTTTTATCAGCTGATTTTATAGACGAGGCTAACGATGAGCAAAGGAATATGGAAGACGATAAGGAGATCGGAATCGTATCCTTAGGGATGGAGCAAACTCTAACATTCACGAAAACAGGTTGGGAAAACAGTTTGAGCAAAGTTTAACTTAACTTTTTTCAATTGTGTTTGAGGTCAGACAGTACGTGTTGTCCTTAAGGAGAGATTGCCAGATAAGGCCACCTTAAAGGGGTGTGGAGACTTAAAGCCATTGATGCTCCACTAGGGAATTCTGGGAAGAATGCAAATAAGTTTTCCAAGGTGTTAAATGGAAAACAATGGGGCTCATTTACTTACCCGGTTCAGTCGCGATCCAGCGGTGCTTTGTCCGATGAGGATTCGGGTTCTGCCGGGATTCACTAAGGTCGTGCGCCCGATATCCTGCATGTGTCGCTGCTGCTCCGAGGTCGGCCGGAGTTCACCTGCTTCTTCCCGGTGCATGTGAGTGCTTGATCCTGCAACACTCTGGGGGTCATTTACTAAGGGCCCAATTTGCGATTTTACAGTGGGCTACCCGAATTTTTCCGTTTTGCGCCAATTTTCCCTAAATTGCCCCGGGATTCAGCACACGGAAATCGGGGGTCGTGGCTGTACGAAAACCCGACAGATTCTGAAAAACCGCCGCATTTAACAAACAAAGTGTCGGTGGACACGCGCTTACCTTCATTTGGCCCGGCTTGGTGAACTCCAGTGCATTCAGCGCAGCAGCGCCACCTGGTGGACATCGGAGGAACTACCTCCGTGAATCGCCGGAAGACCCGAATCCATCGCAGAGAACGTGACGCTGGATCGCGAATAGACCGGGTAAGTAAATCTGCCCCAATTTGTTTTTTAAATTCCGCAGTTTTTTGGAATCCCTCAGGTTTTCCAACGGCCACGCCCCCGATTCCTGGCACGTGGAAGCCGGCACCGAAATCCCGGCATAATTTGTCGCAAAACAGAAAAATTTGGCAAACCCGACGAAAGTGCGGTCCCAGAGCCCTTAGTAAATGAGCCCCAATGCCTCCTTTTGCTACCTTGAAAGACAGCCCCATAAACATCAAGTATGACCTACAAGAAGTCAAAAGGAGGTATTGTTTTTCACCTAACACCTTGGAAAACTTATTTGCATTCAATTGTGTTTGTGAGACATCCCGTCACCATAGAAAGTGCAGAAGAATTGTCTACGACTGTGGGTCTTTAAGAGCCGTGGTCTCCAAAGTTATAAAAAATCAATTGGGACCCAAACCATCCCAAAAGTAGGGTTTGTTGCAGTCCAGTCAGTAAAGGACAATGCCAGCTAATGTTACATATTATCAATGTCTGGAGACTTAATATATCAGGATTCGGATCATGAAAGCCACTTTGATAGTGTTCACCTTTAACCCCTTCCCACTTTATAATGTAGATTGCACATTTTAGTGCATTACCATATACAGAGCACTGCATACACCGACATATATGCTAAGGTGTTACCACAGCAGGAACTCAGCTGTAATTGATAACTGCAACTGCAGTAGCCAAGACACCAATCCCTGATGTTTAATCAATACTGACTGTGTCCCTGTGATATATGTCATTGTAAAAAAAAAAAATAATATAATGCCCTTGTGTACAAGAATATATCCGTTGTTACACTGTTCTTACATTATGTACGAGAATATAACTACTATAATACTGTCCCCTATGTACAAGAATATAACTACTATAATACTGCCCCCTATGTACAAGAATATAACTACTATAATACTGCCCCCTATGTACAAGAATATGACTACTATAATACTGCCCCCTATGTACAAGAATATAACTACTATAATACTGCCCCCTATGTACAAGAATATAACTACTATAATACTGCCCCCTATGTACAAGAATATAACTACTATAATACTGTCCCCTATGTACAAGAATATAACTACTATAATACTGCTCCCTATGTACAGGAATATAACTACTATAATACTGCCCCATATGTACAGGAATATAACTACTATAATACTGCCCCTATGTACAAGAATATAACTAATATAATACTGCACCCCTATGTACAAGAATATAACTACTATAATACTGCCCCCTATGTACAAGAATATAACTACTATAATACTGCCCCCTATGTACAAGAATATAACTACTATAATACTGCCCCCTATGTACAAGAATATAACTACTATAATACTGCACCCTATGTACAAGAATATAACTACTATAATACTGCCCCCTATGTACAGGAATATAACTACTATAATACTGCCCCCTATGTACAAGAATACAACTTCTATAATACTCCCCCCTATGTACAGGAATATAACTACTATAATACTGCCCCCTATGTACAGGAATATAACTACTATAATACTGCCCCCTATGTACAGGAATATAACTACTATAATACTGCCCCCTATGTACAAAAATATAACTACTATAATACTGCCCCTATGTACAAGAATATAACTACTATAATACTGTCCCCTATGTACAAGAATATAACTACTATAATACTGCCCCCTATGTACAAGAATATAACTACTATAATACTGCTCCCTATGTACAAGAATATAACTACTATAATACTGCCCCCTATGTACAGGAATATAACTACTATAATACTGCCCCCTATGTACAAGAATATAACTACTATAATACTGCCCCTATGTACAAGAATATAATTACTATAATACTGTCCCCTATGTACAAGAATATAACTACTATAATACTGCCCCCTATGTACAGGAATATAACTACTATAATACTGCCCCCTATGTACAAGAATATAACTACTATAATACTGCCCCTATGTACAAGAATATAACTACTATAATACTGCCCCCTATGTACAAGAGTATAACTACTATAATACTGCCCCCTATGTACAAGAATATAACTACTATAATACTGCCTCCTATGTACAGGAATATAACTACTATAATACTGCCTCCTATGTACAGGAATATACCTACTATAATACAGCCCCCTATGTACAAGAATATAACTACTATAATACTGCCCCCTTTGTACAGGAATATAACTACTATAATACTGCCTCCTATGTACAGGAATATAACTACTCTAATACTGCCTCCTATGTACAGGAATATAACTACCATAATACTGCCTCCTATGTACATGAATATACCTACTATAATACTGCCCCCTATGTACATGGATATAACTGCTATAATACTGCCCACTATGTACAAGAATATAACTATTATAATACTGCCCCCTATATACAGGAATATAACTACTATAATACTGCCTCCTATGTACAGGAATATAACCACTATAATACTACCGCCCCCTAAGTACAGGAATATTACTACTATAATACTGCCCCCCTATGTACAAGAATATAACTATTATAATACTGCCCCCTATGTACAAGAATACAACTACTATAATACTGCTCCCTATGTACAAGAATATAACTATTATAATACTGCCCCCTATGTACAAGAATATAACTACTATAATACTGCCCCCTATGTACAAGAATATAACTACTATAATACTGCCTCCTATGTACAGGAATATAACTACTATAATACTGCCTCCTATGTACAGGAATATAACTACTATAATACTGCCCCCTATGTACAAGACTATAACTACTATAATACTGCCCCCTATGTACAAGAATATAACTACTATAATACTGCCTCCTATGTACAGGAATATAATTACTATAATACTGCCCCCCTATGTACAGGAATATAACTACTATAATACTGCCCTCTATGTACAAGAATATAACTACTATAATACTGCCCCCTATGTACAAGAATATAACTACTATAATACTTCCCCCTATGTACAGGAATATAACGACTATAATACTGCCCCCTATGTACAGGAATATAACTACTATAATACTGCCCCTATGTACAAGAATATAACTACTATAATACTGCCCCCTATGTACAAGAATATAACTACTATAATACTGCCCCCTATGTACAAGAATATAACTACTATAATACTGCCCCCTATGTACAAGAATATAACTACTATAATACTGCCCCCTATGTACAAGAATATAACTACTATAATACTGCCCCCTATGTACAGGAATATAACTACTATAATACTGCCCCCTATTTACAAGAATATAACTACTATAATACTGCCCCCCTATGTACAAGAATATAACTACTATAATACTGCCCCCTATGTACAAGAATATAACTACTATAATACTGCCCCCTATGTCCAGGAATATAACTACTATAATACTGCCCCCTATGTACAGGAATATAACTACTATAATACTGCCCCCTATGTACAAGAATATAACTACTATAATACTGTCCCCTATATACAAGAATATAACTTCTATAATACTGACCCCTATGTACAAGAATATAACTACTATAATGAAAATTCAAATTCAAGGAATAGCTCAGCATCAGTAGTAAAAATCCATTCTTCTTTATTTCATTTAAATTAAAAAGTCCATAGCAAAGACCAACGCGTTTCAGGAGAATAATCTCCCTTAATCATGGTAACATTTTGCTCAATGCACAACCATATTTAAAAGAAAAGAGGACTGACATGGGCGGGTACACCCAAGTCTGGACATCACTTCCTCTTTACACAGCAGATACAATTACAAATACACAGTGGATACAATTGTCATTACAAAACATTTTATACATTTCTTTAAAAAATCATCATAAGGTCTTCCCTGAAATTCATACCTGAGGGGATCCTAGTGTTTAAATTCATAATCCAATAAGCCTCTCTTTTTCTTAATGCTTTTAGCCAGTCACCACCTCTTTCTGGTCGGTTAACCCTCTCTACACCAAAGAATTTCAAAAAATTTGTTGTTCTATTGTGTTTTTCTACAAAGTGCTTTGTCGCCCCTGATATTCCCTTACTTTTCTTTGACACATCCCCTATATGTTCACTTATTCTGTCCTTTATTTTTCTTTTTGTGCTGCCCACATATTTTATGCAGCATGCTGTGCATTCAATGACATAAATCGCATAGTCTGAATTGCAATTAATGAATGTTTCAATATCAAAGGATCTGTCATTGCTTTTCACAGTGTTACATTTTTTGGCATATGCGCACATATTGCACCTACTCCCATGACAAGGAAAAAAGCCCTTCTGTGAGAGCCAAATTTTTTTGTTTTTTTGTTCTTTGTAAAGACTAGGGGACACTATGCTTCCAATGGTTCTACCTCGTCTGGCTACAAATTGCACTCCCTCCTTTAAGATAGTTCGTAATTTTATGTCACTATTCAGCATTGGCAGATATTTTTTTACTATATTACACACTTGCCCATAGTTGCTGTTAAAATTTGTTGAAAAGGTGATTTTTTCCTTTTTTTGTTTTTTTCTTATTGCACCCTGTTCAGACTCTAATAAAGTGCTTCTGGGAACAGTGTCTATGCGTTTTTTTGCTTCCTCAATATGCCATCGCTTGTACCCTCTAGACTTTAAATTTTGGGCTAATTTCTCACATTCTACTTGAAAAACCTTATCTTCAGTGCAGTTTCTTTTTAGTCTGTGCATCTGACCTAGTGGGATTGCTTTTATCGTGTGGCTCGGATGACAGCTATCAGCCTGTAAAATTGAATTGACTGCTTGTGGTTTACTGTATGTCTCTGTGAGGATTGATCTGCATTTAGGATCTCCTGTGAGGAGCAGATCCAAAAATGATATCTTATCCTTTGCCATATCTCCTGTGAACACCAGATTGCAGGAATTATTATTAATATATTGCCTGAATAAACTTATTCTGTCCTCTGGTCCCTTCCAAATAATGAGGATGTCATCCATGAATCTGCCATACCATAGTATATCACCTATAAAAGGGTTGGCAGATCCATAGATGACACCCTCCTCCCACCAGGACATATATAGATTAGCTATTGATGGACTGAATTTTGACCCCATCGGGGCTCCCTCTGTTTGTAGGAAAAAATCACCATTAAAGCAAAAGTAGTTAGTCTGAAACAAGTGGAATACAGCTGACAAAAGAAACTCCTTCAAATTATTCTCATACCCACTGTATTTGTATAGGTGGTGTTTGAGTGCTTCCATAGCCAGGTGATGGGGGATGCAGGAGTATAAAGCTGTGACATCACAAGTCACCCACCTGCATCCCTCATCCCACGCAATATTGCGCATTGCCTGAAGTACAGATGTTGTATCTCTTAAATATCCAGGGGCTCTCTGAACAAGGGGCTGAAGGTGCAAATCCACCCAGTTACTCAGCCCCTCATTCAGGGAGCCAATACCCGCAATAATGGGTCTTAGCGGAGGTGGGAAAACAGGTTTGTGGATTTTTGGCAATCCATGAAAGATAGGTGTGATGGGGTTTTTATTAAACAGAAAATTAGCTTCTTTTTGGGAAAAAACTCCTAGAGCTTTACCCTCCTCTAACAATCTCAGAAGATGCTCTGAAAAAGACTCTACTGGGTCTTCTTTAAGCTTTCTGTAGGTAGACTCTCTATCAAGCATTGTGTATACAATCTTCTCATATAATTTAGCATCTAAAATGACCACTGCACCCCCCTTATCCGCACTGCGGATTACAATATTAGGATTCCTCTTTATGTCATACAAGGCAACACTTTGTTTCTTAGTTAAATTCCTAGATGGAATTGTATCAGTCTTTAGGTTCTGCTCATGTAGGTCTCTCAGCTCTCCCTCAATCAGAGCATGAAAGTCCTCCAGAACAGAAGCTCTAGACTTGATGGGATAGAAGTGGGGGTTGGGAGTCATTAGAATACCTGGAGTTAGAGGGGCAGTATCAGTATTCAACCTAGATAGATCTTGTAAGTCACATAAAGTATTCTGTTCTGCAAACAGCATATCCGCATATTCATTTGGCATGTTTGACACCTCAACCGGCATATTATTGCTTGCACATTCATCATCAAAAAAATGTCTTTTAATGGTTAATAACCTAATAAATTTATTTAAATCCATCAGGGTGTCAAACATGTTAAACGTATTAGTGGGAACAAACCCCAAGCCCTTGTTTAGAACCTCTATCTGATATTCATTCAAAACCGTGGCAGACAAGTTTATGACATTGTTCACACAGTCCATATTTAAGTTGTTTGGGCTTGGTTTGATTGGATAGTGGTTTTCCTTGTAGTATACCTTCGACCTCCTCCATCTTCTGCCACCTCTCCTCCGTTTTTTGATGCCTGTTTATTTTTTTGTTGTTTTTTATTCTTTTTACTAGCATTGTCATTATCGGATAAATCAACATTTGAGTCCGATGTCTCCAACTCTGATGATGTAAAGGATACATGTTTTTCCCTAGATTTCCTCAAAATAGATCTTAAACGTCCCCTCTGTTCTTTTCTTTTCCACTCATATACTGTATTTGTGGCATAATCATTAATATCTCTCTGATACTTGCGGCTTTTGGTATCCATGATCGTCTGCTCCAGATGTTGAAGATTTTTCATGATGTTGGAGTTTAGATCTTTATACTCTGCAGTGTCTGAGTATTTTCCCACATTTTGTCTTAAATCTTGTATATTAAGTTTTAGTTCTTCCATTTTTATTTCCTCATGTTCCACAATAAGATGCATTAGTTTCATAGAGCATTCGCTCAAGATAGTAAACCATGAGTTTTTAAATTCGTCAGAATATATGAAAGTTGGCATTTTTCTTAGACGAAGTCCACGTGGGATCATGCTCTTTTCAATATATTTTTTAAGGGTATGATGGTCCCACCAGATCCTCTGTTCCGATACCAGCAGTTTTTCTAGTTTCATTAATTCAGTTCTACAAACATTTGTTTCTTCATTTGTCCGATCATTAAACATCTTTGTAAGTTTAGAAAAACGTGCTTCTAAGTCCGTATTAAATACATTATTCATATCAGAGTCATTTGACACCACATCTGCCATGTTGAGAAAAGCGTCCAATGTGAACACAGTTCAATATGAAGAAGGATAATTAAATGAGAATCACACTTCCAGAAAAGTTCCGTGGAGAAATGGACAATGTCAGATCATCTTATTGCACTTTGCCCTCCAAGATATCACACAAGCAAGTGTTATAAGGCAAATATATTGCAAAAGTCCTGTGGGAGCACAATGCTCAAAGTAATGAGAGGGAAACAGGTATAAGCGCTCACACACCTGGACATGTAGTCTGTAATCCAGTCTCCACTCCTCTGGGATGCAAGAGAGCCTAGTCCGCCGGCCACGGACACAAATAGTGAAAATTCAAATTCAAGGAATAGCTCAGCATCAGTAGTAAAAATCCATTCTTCTTTATTTCATTTAAATTAAAAAGTCCATAGCAAAGACCAACGCGTTTCAGGAGAATAATCTCCCTTAATCATGGTAACATTTTGCTCAATGCACAACCATATTTAAAAGAAAAGAGGACTGACATGGGCGGGTACATGGGCGGGTACATGGGCGGGTACATGGGCGGGTACATGGGCGGGTACACCCAAGTCTGGACATCACTTCCTCTTTACACAGCAGATACAATTACAAATACACAGTGGATACAATTGTCATTACAAAACATTTTATACATTTCTTTAAAAAATCATCATAAGGTCTTCCCTGAAATTCATACCTGAGGGGATCCTAGTGTTTAAATTCATAATCCAATAAGCCTCTCTTTTTCTTAATGCTTTTAGCCAGTCACCACCTCTTTCTGGTCGGTTAACCCTCTCTACACCAAAGAATTTCAAAAAATTTGTTGTTCTATTGTGTTTTTCTACAAAGTGCTTTGTCGCCCCTGATATTCCCTTACTTTTCTTTGACACATCCCCTATATGTTCACTTATTCTGTCCTTTATTTTTCTTTTTGTGCTGCCCACATATTTTATGCAGCATGCTGTGCATTCAATGACATAAATCGCATAGTCTGAATTGCAATTAATGAATGTTTCAATATCAAAGGATCTGTCATTGCTTTTCACAGTGTTACATTTTTTGGCATATGCGCACATATTGCACCTACTCCCATGACAAGGAAAAAAGCCCTTCTGTGAGAGCCAAATTTTTTTGTTTTTTTGTTCTTTGTAAAGACTAGGGGACACTATGCTTCCAATGGTTCTACCTCGTCTGGCTACAAATTGCACTCCCTCCTTTAAGATAGTTCGTAATTTTATGTCACTATTCAGCATTGGCAGATATTTTTTTACTATATTACACACTTGCCCATAGTTGCTGTTAAAATTTGTTGAAAAGGTGATTTTTTCCTTTTTTTGTTTTTTTCTTATTGCACCCTGTTCAGACTCTAATAAAGTGCTTCTGGGAACAGTGTCTATGCGTTTTTTTGCTTCCTCAATATGCCATCGCTTGTACCCTCTAGACTTTAAATTTTGGGCTAATTTCTCACATTCTACTTGAAAAACCTTATCTTCAGTGCAGTTTCTTTTTAGTCTGTGCATCTGACCTAGTGGGATTGCTTTTATCGTGTGGCTCGGATGACAGCTATCAGCCTGTAAAATTGAATTGACTGCTTGTGGTTTACTGTATGTCTCTGTGAGGATTGATCTGCGCAATATTGCGTGGGATGAGGGATGCAGGTGGGTGACTTGTGATGTCACAGCTTTATACTCCTGCATCCCCCATCACCTGGCTATGGAAGCACTCAAACACCACCTATACAAATACAGTGGGTATGAGAATAATTTGAAGGAGTTTCTTTTGTCAGCTGTATTCCACTTGTTTCAGACTAACTACTTTTGCTTTAATGGTGATTTTTTCCTACAAACAGAGGGAGCCCCGATGGGGTCAAAATTCAGTCCATCAATAGCTAATCTATATATGTCCTGGTGGGAGGAGGGTGTCATCTATGGATCTGCCAACCCTTTTATAGGTGATATACTATGGTATGGCAGATTCATGGATGACATCCTCATTATTTGGAAGGGACCAGAGGACAGAATAAGTTTATTCAGGCAATATATTAATAATAATTCCTGCAATCTGGTGTTCACAGGAGATATGGCAAAGGATAAGATATCATTTTTGGATCTGCTCCTCACAGGAGATCCTAAATGCAGATCAATCCTCACAGAGACATACAGTAAACCACAAGCAGTCAATTCAATTTTACAGGCTGATAGCTGTCATCCGAGCCACACGATAAAAGCAATCCCACTAGGTCAGATGCACAGACTAAAAAGAAACTGCACTGAAGATAAGGTTTTTCAAGTAGAATGTGAGAAATTAGCCCAAAATTTAAAGTCTAGAGGGTACAAGCGATGGCATATTGAGGAAGCAAAAAAACGCATAGACACTGTTCCCAGAAGCACTTTATTAGAGTCTGAACAGGGTGCAATAAGAAAAAAACAAAAAAAGGAAAAAATCACCTTTTCAACAAATTTTAACAGCAACTATGGGCAAGTGTGTAATATAGTAAAAAAATATCTGCCAATGCTGAATAGTGACATAAAATTACGAACTATCTTAAAGGAGGGAGTGCAATTTGTAGCCAGACGAGGTAGAACCATTGGAAGCATAGTGTCCCCTAGTCTTTACAAAGAACAAAAAAACAAAAAAATTTGCCTCTCACAGAAGGGCTTTTTTCCTTGTCATGGGAGTAGGTGCAATATGTGCGCATATGCCAAAAAATGTAACACTGTGAAAAGCAATGACAGATCCTTTGATATTGAAACATTCATTAATTGCAATTCAGACTATGCGATTTATGTCATTGAATGCACAGCATGCTGCATAAAATATGTGGGCAGCACAAAAAGAAAAATAAAGGACAGAATAAGTGAACATATAGGGGATGTGTCAAAGAAAAGTAAGGGAATATCAGGGGCGACAAAGCACTTTGTAGAAAAACACAATAGAACAACAAATTTTTTGAAATTCTTTGGTGTAGAGAGGGTTAACCGACCAGAAAGAGGTGGTGACTGGCTAAAAGCATTAAGAAAAAGAGAGGCTTATTGGATTATGAATTTAAACACTAGGATCCCCTCAGGTATGAATTTCAGGGAAGACCTTATGATGATTTTTTAAAGAAATGTATAAAATGTTTTGTAATGACAATTGTATCCACTGTGTATTTGTAATTGTATCTGCTGTGTAAAGAGGAAGTGATGTCCAGACTTGGGTGTACCCGCCCATGTCAGTCCTCTTTTCTTTTAAATATGGTTGTGCATTGAGCAAAATGTTACCATGATTAAGGGAGATTATTCTCCTGAAACGCGTTGGTCTTTGCTATGGACTTTTTAATTTAAATGAAATAAAGAAGAATGGATTTTTACTACTGATGCTGAGCTATTCCTTGAATTTGAATTTTCACTATTTGTGTCCGTGGCCGGCGGACTAGGCTCTCTTGCATCCCAGAGGAGTGGAGACTGGATTACAGACTACATGTCCAGGTGTGTGAGCGCTTATACCTGTTTCCCTCTCATAACTACTATAATACTGCCCCCTATGTACAGAAATATAACTACTATAATACTGCCCCCTATGTACAAGACTATAACTACTATAATACAGCCCCCTATGTACAAGAATATAACTACTATAATACTGCCTCCTATGTACAGGAATATAACTAATATAATACTGCCCCCTATGTACAAGAATATAACTACTATAATACTGCCCCCTATGTACAAGAATATAACTACTATAATACTGCCCCTATGTGCAGGAATATAACTACTATAATACTGCCCCCTATGTACAGCAATATAGCTACTATAATACTGCCCCCTATGTACAGGAATATAACTACTATAATACTGCCCCCTATGTACAAGAATATAACTACTATAATTCTGCCTCCTATGTACAAGAATATAACTACTATAATACTGCCCCCGATGTACAGGAATATAACTACTATAATACTGCCCCCTATGTACAGGAATATAACTACTATAATACTGCCCCCTATGTACAAGAATATAACTACTATAATACTGTCCCCTATATACAAGAATATAACTACTATAATACTGCCCCCTATGCACAAGAATATAACTACTATAATACTGCCTCCTATGTACAGGAATATAACTACTATAATACTGCCCCCTATGTACAAGAATATAACTACTATAATACTGCCCCCTATGTACAGGAATATAACTACTATAATACTGCCCCCTATGTACAAGAATATAACTACTATAATACTGCCCCCTATGTACAAGAATATAACTACTATAATACTGCCCCCTATGTACAAGAATATAACTACTATAAAACTACCCCTATGTACAGGAATATAACTACTATAATACTGCCCCCTATGTACAAGAATATAACTGCTATAATACTGCCCCCTATGTACAGGAATATAACTACTATAATACTGCCCCCTATGTACAAGAATATAACTACTATAATACTGCCCCCTATGTACAGGAATATAACTACTATAATACTGCCCCCTATGTACAAGAATATAACTACTATAATACTGCCCCCTATGTACAGGAATATAACTACTATAATACTGCCCCCTATGTACAAGAATATAACTGCTATAATACTGCCCCCTATGTACAGGAATATAACTACTATAATACTGCCCCCTATGTACAAGAATATAACTACTATAATACTGCCCCCTATGTACAAGAATATAACTACTATAATACTGCCCCCTATGTACAAGAATATAACTACTATAAAACTACCCCTATGTACAGGAATATAACTACTATAATACTGCCCCCTATGTACAAGAATATAACTGCTATAATACTGCCCCCTATGTACAGGAATATAACTACTATAATACTGCCCCCTATGTACAAGAATATAACTACTATAATACTGCCCCCTATGTACAGGAATATAACTACTATAATACTGCCCCCTATGTACAAGAATATAACTACTATAATACTGCCCCCTATGTACAGGAATATAACTACTATAATACTGCCCCCTATGTACAGGAATATAACTACTATAATACTGCCCCCTATGTACAGGAATATAACTACTATAATACTATCCCTATGTACAAGAATATAATTACTATAATACTGCCCCCTATGTACAGGAATATAACTACTATAATACTGCCCCCTATGTACAAGAATATAACTACTATAATACTGCCCCCTATGTACAGGAATATAACTACTATAATACTGCCCCCTATGTACAAGAATATAACTACTATAATACTGCCCCCTATGTACAGGAATATAACTACTATAATACTGCCCCCTATGTACAAGAATATAACTGCTATAATACTGCCCCCTATGTACAGGAATATAACTACTATAATACTGCCCCCTATGTACAGGAATATAACTACTATAATACTGCCCCCTATGTACAAGAATATAACTACTATAATACTGCCCCCTATGTACAAGAATATAACTACTATAATACTGCCCCCTATGTACAAGAATATAACTACTATAAAACTACCCCTATGTACAGGAATATAACTACTATAATACTGCCCCCTATGTACAGGAATATAACTACTATAATACTGCCCCCTATGTACAAGAATATAACTACTATAATACTGCCCCCTATGTACAGGAATATAACTACTATAATACTGCCCCCTATGTACAGGAATATAACTACTATAATACTGCCCCCTATGTACAAGAATATAACTACTATAATACTGCCCCTATGTACAAGAATATAACTACTATAATACTGCCCCCTATGTACAGGAATATAACTACTATAATACTATCCCTATGTACAAGAATATAATTACTATAATACTGCCCCCTATGTACAAGAATATAACTACTATAATACTGCCTCCTATGTACAGGAATATAACTACTATAATACTGCCCCCTATGTACAGGAATATAACTACTATAATACTGCCCCCTATGTACAGGAATATAACTACTATAATACTGCCCCCTATGTACAAGAATATAACTGCTATAATACTGCCCCCTATGTACAGGAATATAACTACTATAATACAGCCCCCTATGTATAAGAATATAATTACTATAATACTGCCCCCTATGTACAAGAATATAACTGCTATAATACTGCCCCCTATGTACAGGAATATAACTACTATAATACAGCCCCCTATGTACAGGGATATAACTACTATAATACTGCCCCTATGTACAAGAATATAACTACTATAATACTGCCCCCTATGTACAGGAATATAACTACTATAATACTGTCCCCTATGTACAAGAATATAACTACTATAATACTGCCTCCTATGTACAGGAATATAACTACTATAATACTGCCCCCTATGTACAAGAATATAACTACTATAATACTGCCCCTATGCACAGGAATATAACTACTATAATACTGCCCCCTATGTACAAGAATATAACTACTATAATACTGCCCCCTATGTATAAGAATATAATTACTATAATACTGCCCCCTATGTACAAGAATATAACTACTATAATACTGTACACACTAACTAATAGGGGTTCACTAATATTTGAATTAGAAGGCCACACATCAAATACTAATGCTTTGTTACAAAAAAAGAAAATGTATGAGACTAAAAATATGGGCAAATAATAAGTGTTTATTTCAAAATCACAAAAATGTAAAATGTGCACATATAAATAATGTGGGTCTAGGTAGGAACACAGTCAGGCACGTCCTTCCTGCTGTTAAACCGCACCGGAACTGCATCCAGCAACATGTGTCCACCATCGCCTCCGATGGTCCCCTACTTAAGTACATCCGACTAACAGACTACCCTTAGTTAAAGACAGACCCCTCTGCCCTCTGTGACCTCTGGTGACCTCTCTGGATGTTACTATAGTCCCAGGCTGCAATGATCAGCTGTAAGGTGTCTGTAATGAAGCTTTAGTGATAATCCTTGGTCCAATTACAGCAAAAAATTTTGAAACTACAATAGTCACTGGGGCAAAAAATGATTTTTTTCTGGAACTACAATTATAAATATACAGTTCCGACTTACATACAAATTCAACTTAAGAACAAACCTATGGAACCTATTTGGTATGTAAATTGGGGACTGCGTTGTAGTTGCATTGTTGTAGTATCTGTGGAATCAGAGTATGAGGCATTGATGGGGGACCACGGAATATTAGAGGTGGTGACCTGGTACCACAGTTACTATGATGTGCATTAAACTGGATCTTCATCCTGGACACCAGTTTTATGATTTCATTTTCTACAATATTTTCTACAGTAAGTAGAGGAATCCGTCATTATCACATTGGGGCTCATTTACTAAGGGTCCATACGCCGCACTTTTGTCGGGTTTCCCGAATATTTCTGTTTTGCGCAAAATTGCCCCAGGATTTTGGCGCACACAGTCGGATTGTGGCGCATTGGCGACAGAAATCAGGAGGTGTGGCCTTCGGACAACCCGATGGATTCAGAGAAACCGCGGAATTAAAAAAACTAGTTGTTTCGCAAGATCAAGGACTTACAAGCACCAGGAAGAAGAAGGTGAACTCCGGCCGGCCTCGGCGCAGCAGCGACACCTGGTGGATATCGGGCGCACAACCTTAGTGAATCCCGGCAGAACCCGAATCCACGTCGGACAACGCGCCGCTGGATCGCGACTGGACCGGGTAAGTAAATGAGCCCCAAGGTATCCGGATTGCGCTGCTTCTGCCGGGTTCTTCTCTGCAGCACATCCTCCTCCGCAGACTCTTCTCCTCCGGTCCTGCTGTAGTCACGCTGAACCTTTCACATTATCCCTTATCCCATTTTTAGAATTAGCTCAAGTAGAAATTGCTATTTGTTCTTTGTTATACTAAAAATAACGGATCTCAGCCCAAGTTCATGCGGCGGAGTAAGAGAAACCTCTTCAGCCTCTGCCGCGGCTCGTGAAATACTATTCAATAAGCCCAGTGCAAGGCGTCAGCCGCACAATCTATAGCTACATTGTCATGAAATTAGGTGTATTTGTCTTGATGTGTATTTGAGAACATTGCATTTTGCCGGCTCTTTTGGCATCCTGGGTGCCGTTCCTTTAATATTCACTGACATAACTTCATTGAGGTTTTCTCCCCAGTCCCTGCACTCGTCCACTTGTTCTTATCATGGAAGATTAAGGTTCCTTAAAGATTTGATAACAGCAGAAAATCATATGTTCCCCGACACCTAAAGCCATTGTTATTCCGCATTGTTTACAAATCTTTATTTTTTTTCCCGCGGTGTCAGATCCGCTGGTGCCGCATCGGGCCCATAAATGTAATGTAATAAACACAATGGAGGATGCAACAGCTCGACATCACTTACCTCCCGATACCTCATTGTCTCACCGGATCATCTCACCATCGTTCTATACATCTTCCCCCCTATTTCTCTATCTATCTTACATCTTTACTTTCTTCTTTCCTGCTCATTTACCTTCCTCCATTCTTTGCTTTCTTCATTATCTCATTTTATCTCATTTTTTCTTTGTCTTCTCTTTACCTTCCTTCATAACTTCACTTACCTTTAATCATTCTTATATTTTATCTTCTTCCTTACATCCTTTTCATCCATCTTTAATTTTTGCCCTCTGTTTCTTTTCCTTCCCGCTTCTTTTATTCCTTCTTCACTTTCATTTCTTCCCTCTTCTTGCTTTCCTTTTTATGTTTTTATTCAACCCTTAGTTCCTTTGCCTTCCTTCCTTCCTTCCCTCCTACCCTTCTTTCTTTTTTACTGCCTTTAATCTTCTTCTACTTACTTCCCTTTCCTTTAGCCATTGTTTTCTCTTTCCTCCTTTCTATGCCATCCTTCATTTCTTCAGTTTTTTCCTTTCTTCGCTCTCTTCCTTTCTTTGATCACTTCCAGTGGCGTAACTAGAAGCTGATGGGCCCCAGTGCAAAGTTTGTGCCGGGCCCCCGACTGGTTTATAGTAATAGTCTTCTTACATGGGAAAGTGACACCATTAGGGCCCCCTGCACCTCTTGGGCCCGGGTTCGATCGCAACCTCTGCACCCCCTCAAGTTATGCCCCTGGTCTCTTCCTTTCTTCGGTCTCTTCCCTCCTTAGGTCCATTTTTTTCCCTTCCTGCTTACTTCATTTTCTTTCTTTACATTCCATCATTTTCCTTCATTCCTTTCTGTTACTCATTTTCTTCCTTCTTTTCATGCCATTCTACATTTATATGTCCTCCTCCTTACTTTAGTCCCATTTTCTCTTCCTCTTTTTACATTATTTTCTTCCTTTAACATTCCTTCCTTTTCCCTTTCATTTTTCTCTTCTCCTCCTGCTTCCCCATTCTCCCCCCTTTTCTCTGCTTTTTCTCTATCCTTCTCCTTTCTTTTTGGTTACAATTAGAGATGAGCGAGTATACTCGTCCGAGTATACTGCTCGGTGGAGTATTAGCATACTCGGACCGGCTCGTTACTCGGACGAGTATCTCGCCGGCTCGAGATCGAGCAGTAAATTAATAAAATAAATTGAATAAAAGTATTTTTATTGTAAAAAAAAAAAATATTACACATGTTTGCAGATGTTTTACTTGTAAGAACACATTGAAATAACACTATTCTTCACTTTCCAGGTGTTCGCGCGTGTCTCCCGCTAGGTTCGGAGATGTTCGGAACATCTGGAATGTGAAGAATAGTGTTATTTCAATGTGTTCTGCACTTAAATGGTCCTGTTTTCACTGTTTTTAATGTTTTAATTCTATTCTTCACTTTGCAGCTGTGCGTGCGTATCTCCGAACCTATCGGGAGACACGCGCGCACACCTGCAAAGTGAAGAATAGAATTAAAACATTAAAAACAGTGAACACAGGAGCATTTAAGTGCAGAACACATTGAAAGAACAATATTCTTCACATTCCAGATGTTCGTGCACATCTCCTAACTTAGCGGGAGACACGCGCGAACACCTGCAAAGTGAAGAATATTGTTCTTTCAATGTGTTCTATTCTTCACTTTGCAGCTGTGCGCGCGTTTCTCCGAACCTATCAGGAGACACGCGCGCACACCTGCAATGTGAAGAATAGAATTAAAACATTAAAAACAGTGAATACAGGACCATTTAAGTGCAGAACACATTGAAAGAACAATATTCTTCACATTCCAGATGTTCGTGCACATCTCCTAACTTAGCGGGAGACACGCGCGAACACCTGCAAAGTGAAGAATAGTGTTACTTCAATGTGTTCTTACAAGTAAAACATCTGCAAACATCTGGAATTTTTTTTTTTGCACTGTTCTTTTACTGTTCAGTTTTATTAAACTCGGGTCTCCAATGGGGCTCGTTATTCGAGACGAGCACTCGAGCATCTGGAAAAGTTCGTCTCGAATAACGAGCACCCGAGCATTTTAGTGCTCGCTCATCTCTAGTTACAATTCCATTCTTTCTTCTTTATTCCCTACCCTTCTTCTTTCTTTCTTCGTATCCCCAGTTAATTTGTAACATTATTTGCTTTGTTCATGTAGATTACATCACCACTCCTGTTTTATCTTTCCACTATACACTGTAGTGTTACTTTGCTTAGGGATGAGTGGACCAGTTCACATTTGGGTTCACCAGACCCAAACCTAAAAGATCTGTTTGGGTTTGTGAACTGAACCAGAACCTGAATACTCACCCCCACTGGTAACACCCATGCGCTGTAATTTCCCTGAAACATCATCACGGAGTGACCATCCTAGAGTAAATGGTATTTTAAGAGTCACCACCCGAAACTGAACTTCTGGCTAAAATCTGGGTTTGGTTTGGAAACCTGCTCATCACTATTTGTGATGAGTGTCTATGTAAAACGATAAACCCTCCTCCCCAATTTTTGTGATTTAATCTGCAATTTTTTTTACAGAAACAAATTGGAAAGTGGCCTTTAGTTACAATGTCACTTCTCTGTTTCTATGGCAAATATGTCTACAGGATTGAAGAAGGGTCTCTTTCTACTCTCCCTTGTTATGCAGCTGTGATTGAGTGTTAACCCTTACTGCCCTCCCTCTGGCTGTAGTATGCAATGAGCAGTATTTTCAAAGACCAAGCTGAATGTAAAGGGGTTATTCCTCCCTTCTCAGAGCTGTTTAACCAAACACATGAAGATATGATATGACCTCATGCAGCCTCCATAGACACGCATCGTACAGGCTGGAATACACATCTCTGTGGGATGGAGGAGATTGATTTTTTTTCTACAAATTAGGATTTGTTTATTAATTATATTAGAAAAAAATTCACCCCCCCCCCCCCCCCTCTACACATACACACAATATCAAAAATCACATTTACTTACCCGGTCCAGTCGCGATCCAGCAACGCGTTCTCCGGCGCTGATTCAGGTCTGCCCGGATTCACTCTGGTCGTGCGCCCAATATCCACCAGGTGTCGCTGCTGCGCCGAGGTCCGCCGGAGTTCACCTTCTTCATCCCGGTACAAGTGCTAATCTTGCGACACAAATTCTTTTTTAAATTCCGTGGTTTATCCGACTCCGTCGGGTTGTCCTGCAGCCACTCCCCCGATTTCTGTCGCGTGAAAGCCAGGGCCGATGCGCCAATATCCGATCACGTGCCAAAAACCTGGGGCAATTCAGGGCAAATCGTTGGGAAACCTGACGAAAGTGCACGATTCGGACCCATAGTAAATGAGCCCCATTATCTCAAATGGCGGTTACATTTTAACAAACTTTACATGTGTATTTTTTACTGTTCATTTTTTGGTGGGTATTTTTTATCTAGCTAAGCTGTAGACTTTACTTCCTCATATAGGTAACAGCTGTGTCATGTATAATAAAGTCTTCTCCACTTCTCCCAGTTGGCGTTTGCATATTTTCTCTCTGGTCTAAGTAATTGAGCTTAGGGTAGTGTCCATAAGACAGGATTTATGGTGCTGCCGGAAATAAGTTACCTTCTCTGGGGACACCAGGAGTTTGCAGTGTTCTGTTTTTCCCAGTGAAATCATTTTTCCCCTGTGAAAGCTTCCTGTACTTCCCTGCCCGGTGAAAAATCACATTGTGAGGTCTCATTTATAGAAGAAAATTCTGTAAAAGCATTACAGATTATAGAATGATATGTAGAGCCATTAAGAGGTGAATTATTGAGCTATTGCTATATCCTTCTCCCAAGCAGACGACGGCAGTGGAGGGGACACTGGGATATGACACGACCATATTCCAGGCATCATTTTTGTACAAATTGGCAAAAAGGAGGAAAAAAAAAACGAATAGTGTTTACAGTGCGCGGACAGAGACTTAAATCTAGGAAAATGTTGCAATAATACTTTCTGTGTTTCTAAGAGTCATATAAAAACGTCTTTTAAGATATTGTAGACGGAAACCTAAACTCCTGTGTCTGCTTCATCTGGATGTACAAAGGATTTATAAGAAAAAGTATAGATAACGTGTTAAATAATATATCTCTGTTATGCGTTTTATTATTTTCTTAGGCTGAATTCACACTTCCGTATGGGGGACGTATACACATCCTATATATGTCCCCCATAGAGGGCAATGGGCGCATGGCGCCCTAGGGAAGCGGTACGCACATGTGTGGCACCGTACCGCTCTGTACCCTGTAGAAAGATAGGATATGCCCTATCTTTTCTTGGCATATGGCACCGTGCGCCATGTTCCTCTATGGAGAGGGGCCGGAGTGAGCAGCGCCCAACCTCCTCCTCCTCTCCCTGGCACCGGGGTGTGCCCACCGTGCTGTTATGGCGAGCAACGTCAGTGTGAATGTAGCCTTAGTCTGTATAATTTGGTGTCACTACAATTATTCTGGAATTTTTCTTTAGTTCTCAACATTCCGCAACAATCACCAATGTTGCTTTATATACAAAAAATGGTAATTAGGTGGGTGGTGCCCGTATGTCTTCTTCCAACCTACAGTGGATTCATGAATTAGCATATTCAGTGATGAAACTGAAAGGACTGATTGATGAGTAGTTTTGAGCAAACTCTTCGAAGTTCCAATTCAACAAGTTCAGCTGAACTTCGAACCAAAGTTTGGTTTGAGTACCTGAACTTGACCTGAACCCCCATTGAAATGCACGTAGTTACTGTAACTGCGCTATAGGACGGTATGAGTATACACAGGTAGTTAATGTCCAGGCACTATAAGACAGTATTAGTATACACACAAAGTTAAAGGGGTATTCTCCTCTCCACATTCAGTTTCATTAATCTGCCATATACATACATTTCTTCAATTAGAAATATGTGAAAAAAAATGTTCCTGTGTGAAGATAATTTCTCATAAATGTAGGGATATTGTCTCTTAGAAACAAGACATTGGGGCAGATTTACTTACCCGGTCCATTCGCGATCCAGCGGCGCATTCTCTGCGGTGGATTCGGGTCTTCCGGCGATTCACTAAGGCAGTTCCTCCGACGTCCACCAGGTGTCGCTGCTGCGCTGAATGCACTGGAGTTCACCAACCCAGGCCGAGTGAAGGTAAGCGCGTGTCCAGTGACACTTTTTTTTTTTAAAAATGCGGCGGTTTTTCCGAATCCGTCGGGTTTTTGTTCAGCCACGCCCCCCCCATTTCCGTTGCGTGCATGCCAGCGCCGATGCGCCACAATCCGATCGCGCGCGCCAAAATCCCGGGGCAATTCAGGAAAAATCGGCACAAATCGGAAATATTCGGGTAACACGTCGGGAAAACGCGAATCGGGCCCTTAGTAAATGACCCCCTATGTCTTTGGATACGGCCACCTCTGTTGGAGTGATTTCACAAAGAAACAAAAAGTTTCTGAATATTAAGTGTCCGAGGAGTTACTGCAGATCCCACAGACGTCCTGTAGTAATGATCGCTGAATCCAGATGGTCAGGCTGAGCTCAATAGCGCATGTCTGGCCACCGCTGCCAAAATGTCAGGTGGTCGTAACCGAGGAAGCTATCTCGTTTCTAAGGGACAGCATTGCTACATTTATGAGAAACTATCTTCACACAGGAACATTTTTTTTAATAACATCTAATTGAAGAAATGTTTACATATAGCAAATTAGTTTAATTAAACGTGAATGCCCAGATGGGAAAACCCCTTTAATGTCAATGTGCTATAAGACAATATGATTATACACACGCAGCTATTGTCCTTGCGCTATAAGATGATATGATTACACACACAAAGTTAAAGTTTTTTCACTGAAATATTGTATGAAAATACTCACACAGATACTATCAGTGCCCTGAAAAGGGCAATGTCACATGTAGAAGTCTGTGTTCCAGAACACAAACCTGCAAATTCTGGTATGGACCCAAACAATGTGATGCCGCTCATTATCGTTGATGGAGTCTGGAGAAGATAATTCTGAGTGGGACGAAATTTATTGGTGCAAGGAGTTGGAGTTATTGTAGTTCCTCTTTATAAAGGTTTTATCATATTGGGGCTTATTTACTAAGGGTCGCGGATCTCACTTTCATCGGACTGTTCACGGTTTTAGGGTTTTAGAAGAAGGTGAACTCCGGGGACCTGAGCGGGGAAGCGACACATGCAGGATATCGGGTGCATGATCTTACTGACTCCCCGCACAGCGCATTATACACGGACAATGCACTTACATGCACCAGGAAGAAGAAGGTGAACTCCAGGGACCTGAGCAGGGAAGCGACACATGCAGGATATCGGGTGCAGGATCTTACTGACTCCCCGCACAGCGCATTATACACGGACAATGCACTTACATGCACCAGGAAGAAGAAGGTGAACTCCAGGGACCTGAGCGGGGAAGCGACACATGCAGGATATCGGGCGCACGATCTTAGTGACTCCCCGCACAGCGCATTATACACGGACAATGCACTTACATGCACCAGGAAGAAGAAGGTGAACTCCAGGGACCTGAGCGGGGAAGCGACACATGCAGGATATCGGGCACACGATCTTAGTGACTCCCCGCACAGCACATTATACACGGACAATGCACTTACATGCACCAGGAAGAAGAAGGTGAACTCCAGGGACCTGAGCGGGGAAGCGACACATGCAGGATATCAGGCGCAGGATCTTAGTGACTCCCCGCACAGCGCATTATACACGGACAATGCACTTACATGCACCAGGAAGAAGAAGGAGAACTCCGGGGACCTGAGCGGGGAAGCGACACATGCAGGATATCGGGCGCACGATCTTAGTGACTCCCCGCACAGCACATTATACACGGACAATGCACTTACATGCACCAGGAAGAAGAAGGTGAACTCCGGGGACCTGAGTGGGGAAGCGACACATGCAGGATATCGGGCGCACGATCTTAGTGACTCCCCGCACAGCGCATTATACACGGACAATGCACTTACATGCACCAGGAAGAAGAAGATGAACTCTGGGGACCTGAGCGGGGAAGCAACACATCCAGAATATCCGGCACATGAGGAACTCCGAGGGACCGGGTAAGTAAATGTGCCCCATTGTGTACAATTTTGTGCACAGTATATAAGATGGACATGGTTGAACCGGAACTGGTACAGAGGAAAACAACTAAGGGAATGGGTGGATTATAGTACAATAAGTGGGATCCAAAACAACTGTCCACACTATGGTTTGGGACTGTGAATATCTCAATAGTCATTTCCACCTTCGTTGAGATCACTTTTATGCCCCTATTAATATTATTGAGGGTACACAATGTTTCTGACACTGATCCCTTTAATAGAATGGATTTGATTTCTCCGGATACAGTATTGCAGAACCATATTATTTTTCAAAACTGTTCATCACCAATCAAGGAAAAGACACATAAGGACACATAATAGTAAATGATCAAACCCTATAAGGGTCCTGAGATGTACAGGAGGACATTATACTGATCTTATACTGATAGACCCAGGTGATCACGACATTACTTGGATAAGTTGTCCTTAGACACCACATCAGTCTACGAGACTTCACTAAAGCTCATCCCTTATTAACATGGAGGCTTTTTATTTTCTTTGGATTTTTTTTTCTTCTTCTGTCTTTCTCACTTGATGAGTTCATTATAGTCAATGATGCAATTTAAATTTTGGAAGGAAAGAATGAAAATCAGTCGTAGCCGTCATATGGTACAACAGCTGGAAGATACAATTATTTGGGATGCAAGGTAAAAAAAAAGGGTAATGTGTAGAATAAGCACATTAGGGGAAGCTGTAACACCTCTGCGTCATGCTGTGCGCCCCCTTATACCAGGGGAAGGCTGTAAATCATGAAATAAACTATCTCTGCAGAGAGTGGAAGTGACCGGCAATAGGAGAAGGCTGTAATATGGAGAGTATCAGGATGATGGATTCTAATACTGGCAATAAGTATAATAAGGGTAAAAAGAATACAATCCTAATACTAAAATATTGTTCCCCAGTATAACTTTCACACCAATTTGACGTCTTGGTTTCATGTAACCAACAAAAGTTTCAATGGATTCAAAAGTTGAAAGAGAGGATAACACGGTCTTGGTCTGAACCAAAATCCTTTGGCCTTTCTAATTGGTTCTCTACCTCTGTGCTATGGAGCTTGGTTGGTTTTACCTGTCTTTTTGTATTACCTGCTGGTGTGTTCAAGTCTCATTTGTGTTAGGGTTCATTCAGACGGCCATCTGATGGGACGTACATGTGGTCTGCCATTCCTAGCCCCATCCCCAAGCTGAGACACTTGTAAGAGACGCTCCTGGCACTTGCTGGTCCTGCTTGGGCCCTGGAGCCTTTTTGGTAACAATGGAACCTCTCTCCTGGAATTCCTTGATGATGCGATAGATTGGTGACAGAGGTGCAATCTTTCTCGCTGCGATACTCTTCCCTGTTCGGCCAGTTTTGTGCAGTGCAATGATGACTGCACATGTCTCTTTAGAGATAACCATGGGTAACAGAAGAGAAACAATGATGCCAAGCACCAGCCTCCTTGTAAAGTGTCCAGGGGTGTGATTGTCACTTAATCAGGACAAATTGATCTCCAGCCCTGTCCCCATCAGCCCCCGCACCTGTGTTACTGGAGACATCACTGACACCATGGCAGCTGCTCCGCCTAAGGCGCCTGCAATGAAGGGGAAATGTGTTTTGGGGGAAAAAGTTCATTTTCTAGTCAAATATTGACTTTGCAATTAATTGCTGTTAAGCTGATCGCTCTTTATAACATTCTGGAGTAGATGCAAATTACCATTATAACACCTGATGCCGGAGACTTTGTAAAAATTAACATTTGTATCATTCTCAAAACTTATGGCCATGACTGTAGAACCCAGCCTGATTTCGTACTTCGAACCTGTACCTGAGTATGGAACTTGCCTGATCCAGAACCTTGAACCCAATCAAGATCCAGAACCCTGAACCCGTACTTGAGCCTGAATCAAGTCTGAACCTTGAACCCCCATCCTGTGCCTGTTTCCCAATTCTCTTGCGTCTGTATATATACCTCCCTGTCTGTCTCTCTCTTCATTTTCTTCTGTTCTGAGCACATATTCAGAGGGATTGTCAACAAGTAGTCTCTTTCTCTAGAGTTTGTGAGGTTATTAGCTAGTGAATTGGGGTTGTGTGTAAGTTCAGTGCCCCTATCCCTTTCTTTCCCTTGACAGTATGATTACACATTTCTCCAGGGACAATACCTAACACTGGCTGCACAGAGCTCTACAGTGTGAGGACCAACCTCCAGTGCACTTGGAGAAGTTACAATCCTGGAATACAAATCCACATTTCACATTTCACATACTGAAGTATAATTACACAGATATCCAGACAATAACTAACAAAGCCTCAAAGGGCACCGAACACAGCAGTGTGAGGAAATGGCACCAGGGCATTCCTCGAATATAAATCCATATTTCACAGTCTTGCTGCTACTAACAACATACACAAAGGTCTGACAACTCTGTCTTTTGATAGGGGGTAATATAAAATCTTAGAGTGATCTCTATTGAAGAATATCACTTTTTAGACAGTCAGTAGAGGACGATATAAGACAACACAATTATTAATATGTAACTCTCTCCTTTGGACTTGCAAGGGGCCTCCGATCACCAAAAATAACCAAGAAGAAGCTCAAGTGGTTACATCTTGTCAGCTACACATGACTAGTGATATTCAGGTACATTTGTGAACTCCAATGTTTGTGTCCATAAGCCCCAACATCAAACCCAAACTTCTGGCTACAGTCCGGGGATCATCGCTCCCCGATGACGTTATGGCTTTGCCAATTGCATTTAAAGCCTGTAATGGGTGCCAGTCATGGGTGTAAGTGGTGGTTTGAGGTTCTCGGGCATCCAAACTTTTGTTCTAGTTTCTGTCGAATGTGCTGAACCTGATTGGGTCACCTCATCCCTACACAAGACCACTGCATCCAATCACCAGCCTCAATGATGGTTGGGAGGCATCAAGCTCGACTGGTGGGGGTGGGGGGTTATGTATCAGTTATTTTGTCTTAGTAACAATCCCAGGCAACCCCTTTAATATGGCATAAGCTAAAACATAACTGGTAATAGGGAGCCGGTCCCAAAAACTGTGAACATGAAATAAGAAAAATGAAACTTTAGCAAAAATATGTGAAATTATGTAAGATCTTACAGTATCTATCTCACTTAGCCTAAAAGAAGGGAAATGGATTCCTTTCTATATCTGAGCAGCTGGATCATGGCTGAGCGGAGGGGAATGAGGAACAGCCGGGAGATTTACATATGGTGCAGTCATTTGTCCATATAATTTGTATTAATTTTATCGGTGAATTGCCGGGGCTTAAAATTGTCCAAACACCACTGAATAAAAATGATAACGGAGGAGCCGGGGAATTATTCCTACATATGTTCAAATCTATTAGTTTGTTTTGTATTTTCATATTCTAATTCTCCTTTCGGAAGGTAGCGGCTGCATTCTAAGCAGTAAATTACGGAGCGCCGGGCTTTACGACGCCACACACCTGCTTTATTTATCTATACGGAAGACAAATATGTACTTCAGATTTGCGATGGGGGAGGCTAAATGGAGAAATTAAAATACTATATCTAGTTGTAAATGAAACATGTATTTTTTTTTTTTAAGCAGGATGCAGAGCGCGTTCCCGGGTATATTGGTTTAGATTTGGTTTAATGTGGCGTGCTGAAATGAAATAGCTCGTCTAATCAAACACCTCTACATTTCCAGGTCCTAACTGTTAAGTGGATTTCGCAGCAGCTTTAGCTGATTCCTCTATCTAGGACGTAAAGCGCTTAGGCATATTTAGTTAGCGTTCATAACACATGAACTGTTTTTGACCCTTTTTTGATGCATGGGCGGGTGGTAATTGGAAGCTGAAAATGAGTTGGTGTCGGAAGGATTGTGAGCTGTGCTGTGGAACAAGGTGGGGGTCAACCGTAAACTAGGACGGTGCAAAGAGGGCAAGGAACATGGTTAGGAACCAAATACAAACCACAGGAAATGTTTCACACTTTTGTGCGCTTTTTGATCATAGGGAGCAGAAGTGGATTATAATATAGGCAGTTTCCGGGACCCAAGCCTTCTTGGGGGCCCATGATCACCCAAACCAGGGCCTTCACCCATGAAATCCTCATACATTTGTTCCTGTTCTCAATATACATGTACAGAAGAGGTAATGCAGGATCTTTGACGGTCCTTAAAAAGTCTTGAAACTGCAAATTGAGAGCAGCAGAAGGGTCACATCCTCCCCAAGAAGCTTCTAGTACCAGATGTAGGAGGTGATAGGGGCCATAATATTCATAGAGCTGGGGGCCCATGGTGGTCTTAATCCATCTTGATAAGGAAGACTTTCTGTATAACATAATTCAATTCTGTTGAAGGGGTTTTCACAATATGAATACCTGCAGTTAGGGGATAGCTGATATATTGCTGGGACATTCATAGTGAACAGTCATGGGAGATGCTATTTTCTTTGCTGGGAATCCCAGTAATTGGACTCTTTATGAAGAGACTCTTAGGCCCTCCACACATGAGTGAGTGGCTGGCCGCAACATCAAGCCCAAAAATGAGCAACCAGAATTAAACTCAGCAAGTCCGTTAGGTGTTTGGGCCGGATGTTCCAACCACCACACGCTGCGAGTTGGATTCATCACGTTTGCTCTTGTAATGTGCCTGTATAATGCTGCACCCCCCTACCCCTCCTCTCTTATCTCAGTCTATCGCCCAACTCGCGCTCTTAGATCCGCCAGTGATCTTAGATTAACCTCTACCCTAGTGCGGACCTCTTACTCGCGTCTCCAAGACTTCTCTAGAGCTGCACCCATTCTATGGAATGCTCTGCCCCAAACGTGCTCTTAAAACCCATTTCTTTAGGCAAGCCTATAACACTCATTAACTGCATGAAGTTTGAACTCTTTTACTAACCCGTCCTGTGTCCTCCTCCCATCTGTTATCCAGCAACCAACAGGACAAGACTTCTCTGCAGTCCCGTTCACCCTGGACCTTGTATATAAGATGACGGCTGATGATTGGTTCAAGTGACAGCAATTCCATTTATTATATTTTGTTCTATTCCCTTAAGAAGAATGGCTTGACCATTATATATTCTTTTACCTCTTGTGTCTCCCCACTCCTCCTCATAAACCGTAAGCTCTGGCGAGCAGGGACCTCACTCCTCTTGTTCCATACGAATGTTTGTGCTCTGTCATGTTTTATTATATTTGTATTTGTCCCCTATGATTTGTAAAGCGCTACGGAATATGATGGCGCTATATAAATAAAGATTATTATTATTATATTATTATACTCCTATGGCACTGCTGCCAAAGTTTTTGTTGCCTATTTGAAACAAATTTTGCTACAGCTTTTAAACTAAGGCCAAGTGTTGGTTCCCCAACTATATAGACAAGTATATGGCCTTACTTTCTCTTTCCTGTTCTTTTAAATCCATTTCTAAGTTTGCAGGAAAACAAATAGTTACAGTAACAAAAAGTTACAAACCTTCATGTGTGTCTTTAGCCAAAAGAAATCTGGAAAAGAGATGAGACCATGGCCAAAAGTTTTCAGAGGGGGAAGTCATGGAACTTGTGTCAACGAGTGGCCTCCTCCTAGGGTTATACCATAAAATTGACCTTGCATGGTCAACAGAAGTGACAAATATTTATGGTCAGGCTCAGTACCGAAAACTGCATTATCAGAATTAACTGGAATTTGCCGGGAGCTGGAGCAGGTGTAGTATGCTTCCTTATAAACATTCTGTCCTTCTAGAGCTTTTGCAGTTTCCTAGGGTTCCAAATTCTGGTAACACCCCTTTAAGATAGACCATGAACTTTGGGGGTCTGTTCTCTACGGTCACCATTAATCTTGGAAGTGAAAGATCCTGAGATCTTACTTAACCTTTCAGAAATTTCTGAGCACTAAATCAATGTTGTGGCCCTTGTGTCACCCCAAACGCTCACCCCCACCTGACTCACCTGACTGTACACCACATTTCTTACATATATATTTATGCACTTATTATAATATTTACAAATAAGCATCTGTTCTGCTTAAAAAAATTAATTTTATTAACATATCCCCTACTTTTTTCAGTTTTATTATCAATCCCATAATGCCACAGTACAGCATTATATGGCCAACAAGAAGCAGTGGCATATATGCTAGTTAATAATCATCCCCATCTAAAAATTTTGAGTATACAGTCAGGGAGGTGGAGCTATGAGCCCCTTGTCTATAACTATGATAGGGTTAAGGGAGCACCATCCATGAGACGAGTTGAAACTCTTGCCTCAGGCCACACCTGACTTGACACCTAAAAATAGGGTCTCTTCACAGCTGATGTCAGAAAGGATAAAAGACTCTTCATGGAGAAGCCACTTACTAAAAAACATAACCTGATATATTTCGTCTGGATTAGACAGCTGAGATTTTAGATCCATCCCTGGGTGCAAACCATCGCACAGGAAGATCTGATGCCTGTGAGGGGTGACACATAGATCTCCATAGACTCGTGTATAGAAACTGTAACAATGGGGGGTCTACTCAAGTCGTATCCAAAAATTTTGTTCCTTTTTTTGAGCCTTGTCCATATACTACACATTGGGATTTGGTTTTGGCCGGAGTCTCCCTGCAGTATAGTTTTTAGTTTTTTAGTTTTCTTATCTCTAATCCCGGCTTTGTATGTGAGAGTTGCATCTGACTTCTGCGTCTGCTTATAAATCATGTAGTGAATTAAATGCCCAGCAGAATAAATCTTTACAAAGTTTTCTGGGCTAAGCTGAAGGCTCTTAAAGGTTAAAGAGAAGGTGAAAATGCCCCCTCTAATCAGGTGCACAAGGAAGTGGAAATGCATAATTAAGCAGATGTTACATAGTGTAAATTCAATCAGGGGTCTTCAGAAGGTGAGTCCCCTAATGGGACCATGTGCTTCCAAATGTGTATTAATTAGCCGCAGAGCCCCCCACAAATCACCTACATGACAGGAGGCTCAAGGTGATGCACTCTGAAGCACAAAAACATCAACTCTCCAAACAAGCGCTTATGTCCTACTTCCATTAAGACCTAATTATGGAAAGTTTCGGAACATTTTAGTATTATTCATTTATGGAAATCTATAGATAGAGTTAGAGGTTGCTTTTATAGCCCAGGGATCATTCCACAGTAATAGTTAAAGGGCATCTACCACCAGGATGAATGACTGTATGAAAATGAACCTGAGGGGGTCCAGGCTCCATAGGTGTTAATGTAGCCTTGATCTCCTCAGTCTCATTTGCATACAGTCCTTCATCCTGGTGGTTGATGATATTTAACATTGTATGAGAGGGATGGTGAAAGAGGAACATTGTACACATGTACAAGGGCATTGGATGGGCCAACGGTAAGTGCCATTATAAACTTCCGGTTACACTATCTATGGGGGAGTAGTAGATAATAACAGATGTTCAAGTCCAACACTAGTGATGAGTGGTATGAACCAGAATTTTATGTGTTCTGATCCCCCAGACCAGACCCCAAACTTCAATAGAAGTTCTCGTCCAGTTTGGCAAAATTTTGCACCGTCGTTAACAGTTGCGATCGAGACGAATTGCGGGCTTTAATTTCTTTAAATGCCGTCAGGGGCCGCGATTTTGGGCGAATCATCAGTCCCCAATGATGCTTGCCAGTGTCACTCGTCGAGGTCCGGGATTGGTGTCTGGCTCCAACTGGATCATAAAATTTGGCTCATCTCTACTCATCACTATCACAATAGTAGGTGTACACAAGTTGAAGATGTTGAGTAGATGTAGACGATGCTGAACTTGAATTTAGCAACTTGTAATTGAATTGTTTTAGAATTCACATTCATCGTTGATGAATGTGATGATGAATCTGTCACAGTTTAAAACTGTTCAGTTCTACTTTTAGATCTGCTTTTAGATGGACTAATCCTTCTTATTTCTTTTGGTAGATGGATGATTTTCACATGGTTCATGCCCTCTTTCCAGAGACCTTGCCTCCTTTCCCGAGGCCACGCCCCACTTGTTGGACTGGTCAGAAAAGTGGCAAAAATTGTCTAAAAGCCGTGAAAAATATGTCGAAAGATTTTCTTTTGGCTGAAACCTGCCAGAAATCTGCTACAGGTGCAATGAATTCCCCACAATGTATCTTCTAGAGTGAAAAAAAACAATTTCCCAGATTTGAGATTCACTATAAACAAAACAGATTTGCATCTTGAATCAATGAAGATTAGAAATCTAATGTATTTGCTTATCTTTATGAGATGGGGAATACATTTGTTGATGATTCACTGTATAACATCTATGTTATTGCTAAGGTTAGAGGGCAAAGGTTTTAGGCAGACATGGGCCCCAACACTGCAAAGTAAGAAGGTTGTTAGAAACAGAAGTATTTATAGACGTGTTTACAAATGTCTTCAGTCTTCAGTGTAACGAAGTACAAGGATTACACAAAGAGAAGAAGAAACTGACAAAAATTAACTGATAAAATTTGTAAAAGTTATTAAAAAATCCAGTAAAATAAGCTGATAAATAAAATTATTTTTATTTTCAAAACTATTCCAACCCTCAAAATGTTACCCCACTTGACTAAAACTTTTGCACAGCATATTGGGGCACATTTACTTACCTGGTCCACTTCCGATCCCGCGGCGCGTTGTCCGATGAGGATTCGGGTCTGCCGGGATTTACTAAGGTTGTGCGTCCGATATCCTGCATGTGACGCTCCTCCGCTCAGGTCCGCTCAGGTTCACCTTCTTCTTCCCGGTGAATGTAAGTGCTGATCTTGTGACACAATTCTTTTTTTAAATTCCACGGTTTGCCCAAATTCGTCGGGTTGTCCGATGACCAAGCCCCCCGATCTCTGTAGCGGCGCCAATGTGCCACAATCCGATCACGTGCGCCAAAACCCGGGGCAATTCAGAGCAAAACGGCGCAGATTGGAAATATTCAGGAAAACTTGATTGCAATTGCGGCCGCAGGACCCTTAGTAAATGTGCCCCAATATCTCATTCTATACATCTGATGGGCAAGTTCTACCTTTATACTGCAAACCAGACTGATTAAGGAGTCAAACATTTACAAGCAGGAGTGCACCAGCCATGAGGCAAGTTTAGCCACTTGCCTCTGACCCTAATCAGACCCAATATAGCGCAGAAATTTGTCCCAACGGGGGGTGGGAGGGGGTCATTTTTCCCTGTAACTCCTATACAGTCATGGCCAAAAGTTTTGGGAATTATACACATGTTAATTGTTACAAAGTCTCCTGCATCAGGTTTTATAATGGCAATTTGCATATACTCCAGAATGTTAATATTTGCCTACATGTCAATATTTGCCTAGAAAATGAACTTTTTCCCCCAAAACACATTTCAACTTCATTGCAGGCCTGCCTTAAAAAGAGCAGCTAACATGGTGTCAGTGATTGCTCCAGTAACACAGGTGCGGGTGCTGATGGGGACAGGGCTGGGGGACAATATGTCAGGATTAAGTAAGAATCACACCCCTGGACACTTTACAAGGAGGCTGGTGCTTGGCATCATTGTTTCTCTTCTGTTACCCATGGTTATCTCTAAGGAAACACCTGCAGTCATCATTGCACTGCACAAAACTGGCCGAACAGGGAAGAGTATTGCAGCTAGAAAGATTGCACCTCAGTCACCGATCTATCGCATCATCAAGGAATCCAAGGAGAGAGGCTCCATTGTTGCCAAAAAGGATCTAGGGCCCAAGAAGGACCAGCAAGCGTCAGGATTGTCTCTTAAAAGTGTTTCAGCTTGGGAATCGGGCTCCCAGCAGTGCAGAGCTTGCTCAGGAATGGCAGCAGCAGGTGTGAGTGCATCTGCACACACTGTGAGACTACGGAGACTCTTGGAGCAAGACCTGGTGTCCAGGAGGGCAGCAAAGAAGCCACTTCTCTCCAGAAAAAACATCAGGGACAGACTGATATTCTGCAAGAGGTACAGGGAGGGGACGCTGAGGACTGGGGGAAAGTCATTGTCTCTGATGAATCCCCTTTCCGATTGTTTGGAACATCTGGAAAACAGTTTGTTGGGAGAAGACAAGGTGAGTGATACCACCAGTCTTGTCTCATGCCACCTGTAAAGCCTCCTGCAGCCATTCATGTGTGTGGGGGTCTTCTCAGCCAAGGGAATCGGCTCTCTCACAGTCTTGCCTAAAAACACATCCATGAATAAAGAATGGGACCAGAATGTCCTCCAAGAGCAACTTCTCCCAACCCTCCAAGAGCAGTTTGGTGATGAACAATGCCTTTTCCAGCATGATGGAGCACCTTGCCATAAAGCAAAGGTGAGAACCAAATGGATCAGGGGACAAAACATAGAGATTTTGGGTCCATGGCCCGGAAACTCCCAGATCTTATCCCATTGAGAACTTGTGGTTAATCATCAAGAGACGGTGGACAAACAAAAACCGACAAATTGTGACAAAATGCAGCAGTGATTGTGCAGGAATGGACGGCGATCAGTCAGGATTTGGTCCAGAAGGTGAGTGAGAGCCGCCAGGGAGAATTGCAGAGGTCCTGAAGAAGAAGGAGAGGTCCTGCAGATACTGACTCACTGCAGTAACTCCTCCTACCTGACAATAAAAGCTTCTGTTCCCCATAATATGATTGCACTTGTATCTCTGTATGTGATAAACATCTGACAAACCAGAGGGCAACAGATCATGTGACAAAATTATATTTGTGTCATTCTCAAAACTTTTGGCCATGACTGTGGTTGCCCCAGTTACAAAACTCGTAAGGAAAAAAAAAATAATTAAAAACAAATTGTGAAAGTAACTCCAGGGGTCTTTTATGACCTAGTGGGTAACATATAAAATAAAAAACACACAAAATATTATTACATAAAAATACATATTTAGAAACCTACAACCTAATATTTACCAAATAATATTCCTTCTTTACTATAATTCTGTGTTTGTATATGGAGGCTCAGGTTCATTAAAAGTATCTTAAGGTACGACATTCATACACTGCACCAGGTCTATCACTGTGTCTGATCCTGGATGATAATTTTGGCACAGAAAAGGCCTGTCTAGTTGAATTTTGCCCCCTCCTATTAGTTGGCTGAGTTTACGCCAGAAAGTTGTGCCACAATTCTGATACATAACCCTTATTTTTGCCTACGAAACATTTTTGCAACATTTATTGTCCTAGTCATCTGAAACCCTTGATAAATGTGGAACAGACAGTTTTTTAGTGCAATTTAAGTCAGAATTCCGTAGTAAACAGATAAATCTGCCTTATCAAGCCCTTAAGTATCGTTTTGGATGCAACACTTAGAGCTTGCCCTAGCTAATACAGGCCACAGCCACAGACAATATGGCCGGTGACCCTCTGTAAGGCTGAGGTAATTACAGGAAGTCCCCAGGTTCTGTAAGCTTCTACTCAAGTTGAATTTGTATGTAAGTCAAAACAGGTATAAGTATTGTAAGTGTAACTCCAAACAAATATTTTTTTGAATATTTTGGATTGTCAAGGAACAAGAATTAAAAATAAAACTTCATTCCAGGTTCCATATACTTAATTGCTGCATGGGACTAAAGCTCAGAAGTTACTGACACGCAGAGACCTTCATCCGTGGTCACAGTGGGCAGAGAGGTTCATTTGTATAACCTTTCACCTGTATAACCTTTCAGCTACATTCACACGGACGTATGAAAACGTCCGTATCCATACCGTTTTTTTACGGGTTACATACGGCCACATTCATTTCAATGGCCAATTTTCCCACCACCATAAAAAAATTTGGGGAAATGTATAATTTTCAGGCATCTTGCCCCTTTATATTTTGAGTGGAGATCTTTGTTGTTTTGGCACCTAAGATTTATTATAAAGACTTGACTAAAGTAATAAATACCGTATATACTCGTGTATAAGCCGAGTTTTTCAGCACAAAAAATATGCTGAAAACCCTCGCCTCGGCTTATACACGAGTCAATGATAAAAAAAAAAATTAATACTCACCCTCCGGTGTCCCCGATGTTCGTCGCGGCTCCCGGCGGCTCCCGATCTCTGTCGCGGCTCCTGGCGGCTCCCTGTGTCTTCTCTTCTGTCTTCTCTAGCTGGCAGAGTCGCGTCCATGCGATCTGCCGGCCGTCGCACACTGGCTGTATACTACACCCTCGGCTTATACTCGAGTCAATAGGTTTTCCCAGTTTTCGGTGGTAAAATTAGGGGTTTCGGCTTATACTCGGGTCGGCTCATACTCGAGTATATACGGTAAGTAAAAGTAATAAAGTAGCACTTCATAAATCTGTCCACCACAAATAACTTGCAAGATAAATTTGGAGTAAGTTGCATGAATTGAATATTCACTCCAACAAAAAGTTGCAAATTTGGCACAAATCAACAGACCTGATGTTACGGCAGTGATCCCCCCCATTTGGTTTGGCAACTTTCCAATATCTAATGGGGGTAACTTTGTATTTCCCTTGTAACTTCCAGAAAAAAAGTTCTGTAAACACTTTGGATAATTGCTCGACTCCGACACCGTCTACAAGTCAACATTTCGAGTCCTTTTAATTGCAGAGACTTTTATATTTGTTTTCTTCTCACTGTTTACCGAGAAACATTTCCAAGTTATATTAAAAAAAAAAAAGGTATTTTACTAATTAGCATAATTATAATTCCGGGGACGAGTCATAATACATTTGATTTGCATGCTGAACTCTCTTACAAAGGGAAGGACGAAAAAACTGGCCTCATTAATTTCTCATAAACCAAAAAAACCTCACACTCCGAGGTATGAAAGGACTGTAAATGTGAATGTGAGCTCCCCATCCCCCGCCTTGTACTCAATGCTTTTTTTATTTTTTTGTTCTTCGAGCTATAAATTATCTTTATGCTTTATTTTGAAATTCACAAAACAAAAAAAAGACCTGTTTTTGAATTAAAATACATAGGCAATGCTTTCCCCTTCTGTGTCGGTCTAATTACTGTCGGCTTCTGCGGGATCCTGGCGGTTAGGCTGGTAATGAGGTTCCGTGCTCAGCACCAGAGTAATTGGAACTTCAAAATTCTAATGGCTCAAAAATCATGGAATGATGAGGTCTGGACTTGGGGGGGGGGGGGGTTACAATGAATCAGTGAGACGGAGTCAAATCAAATGAGCAGAAAATGTTTTATTGAAATGTGTTCCCAATGTTCTCCAAAACAGCAAATCACAGATGCAGATTTATACCGTAGCAAATACATCCGGCACCTGGAAAGTACATCCCAGACGAGGACATATTCAATTTAGGATATTGGGGACTTGGCTGAAGAAACAAAATGCTTCAATATTGTGTTGAATCAACATTCAGTTGAGTCTGTGATACATTGTAGGGAGTTGTGTTATTATAGAATGTTCCGGACCGAGCAAAAATTGGCAGATGAGAGGAAGAGATGAAAGTGTTACTATTATTCATAATCAGACCTGGTTGGGTTCTGGTTGGGCAGATTTGGGCGAACCTTGAAAAAAGCCAAACTGACCACTCAAACCCACGATAAGTTCTGTCACAGATCGTAGGAGTCAACCCTTTAAAAGCCGTTGGTGACATTTCAATGGAGACGGCTTTGCCAAAAGCATTTTTAGGGTGAACAGTGATGCAGCACCAATCACAGGTGTTACCAGCGAGGATGAGTCCAAAAACGTGAATTCTGACTGATATCCAGGTTTGGGTACTCAAACCCCTAATGTTTGTCATGGACTGAAATATTGGGGCGCATTTACTTACCAGTTCCTGGTGCATTCCCTGATCCGGAATGTCTGACCGGAATGCACTGTGCGGTGATTCACTTAGATCATGCGCCCGATTTCCTGCATGCGTCGCTTCCTTGCTCACGTCCCCGGAGTTCACCTTCTTCTTCCTGGTGCATGTAAGTGCATTGTCTTGCGACACAATTTTAAAGTTAAATCCCGCGCTCAGTCCGAAACCGTAGGATCGTCCAACAGCCCGACCCCCCGATTTCTGTCGCATGAAAGTCGGTGAGATTGTGCCAAAATCTGATCGCATGTGACACAATCCCCTTTTAAATAGCTGTCACAGCGGCACAAATACCAAAAATTTCCGACGCAAGTGCGTTCCGCGGGACCCTTAGTAAATAAGCTCCACTGTGTTTTGGGTCCACTCATCCAAAGAAACTATAGAATGTTCTGGACCATGAAAGACTTGATATAATTATCACATCAGAGGTAGAGATGAACAAATCTATTGTTGGTTCATAGATTCAGCACTGATTTGGATCAGAATCTATGGTGGTGGATTGGTTGGTTGTGGCGATGATTTCATTGTGGAGGAATTTGGGGGAGTACCTCCTGTTGTCAGAAGGCCAGCAGTGACAATCTCAAAAACAAAGACCCAGAACCATGTAATGGGCTCCTATTTATAGATTCTTGCAGAGCTCATTCATATGCACTGAGCTCCCTACAAATAGCAGCCTGGGATTCTGCAGGGAAGATAACAAATGATTCAACATAATATAAATATCACATTAACTCCTCAGTAGCAGGCATGATGTAATATAGGGGTAAATACTCCTTTTACCCACCTAATGGCAGCAAATGATCACCATTGGATAGTTATAGCAGGAATATGTTGTTAAACCAAGGGGAATCCAGCCTTTGAAGAGAACCTGCCATAGAAATTAACCCACATAAAATAAATATTTCATTAAAAAGTAAGATTAAAAAACATCACCCTTATCCCTAAATATTTCCTTTCCATGGGTGCAATGTTAAAAATCTGTAAACTTATAATCAACTCACCTGATGTGAGTACAATGATAGTAATGGGGTCCGGTATATGCAGTGTTCACTAGTCCTGCTTGACTGCTCTCACTGCTAGAACATTCAGAGAGAGCTCTGTGTATGTCATTGGGCACTTCATGTCATGTGACCAGGGCAATGTCATCTAAGATCCTTTACCCCGTAACATTTGCCACGTCTTTGACATGTATGTATCTGATCCCATGAAAAAGCAACAACCTCCATGGAGTTTGGGGAGGAGTAGAGGTCCATAGATTTATTTTGTGATTGCATGTGATCAGATAAATACATGGGGTATGTGTTGCAAATGTAACTGGGTAAAGGAACTTAGATGACACCCACTTGGTCACATGACATGCTGAAAAGAGGCATGGGACAGGAAAGGGGGGAGATGGGTGAGATTGGCTATGAAGGACACACCTCCTCTGATGCCAGCTAATCTAATATATAAGCTGGATGTATATGTGTGTGTGTGTGTGTGTGTGTGTGTATTTATGTATGTCCGTTAAGGAAATCTGCACCATCATGTTTACAATCACCAAATTTTGCACAGCCGCTGCGTGTGACTCAAGGAACGTCCTAGACCAGATTCTGAAATTTTCACCCTGCGCTTTCCAAAACCCAATTATCACCCATTATATAAAGAAGCCATTGTCTGCTGCTGCTTCTGCCACAGGTCTTTATATGAGCTCTGAGCTGTGATTGGTTATTATATGCAATGAGTATAAGATACTTATGTGTGAGGTAAGATGGATAGAGACAGAGATAGGGGGAGATTTATCAGGGGCAAATGTCTGAGGTAAAACTGTTCCAGTTGCCCATGCAAACCAATCAGAGGTAAGCTGTAATTTTATAAACAGCTGTGCAAAAATGTGCTCTGATTGGTTATCATGGGCAACTAGAGCAGTTCTGCTCTCAGACACTTCTGATAAATCTCCAAATAGACAAAGTGGCAGTCAGAGACAGTCACTGGAATGAGATTGCCAGAGACAGACAGTTGCTGGAATGAGAGTGCCAGAGACAGACATTCGTTGGAATGAGAGTGTCAGAGACAGACAGTCACTAGAATGAGAGTGTCAGAGACAGACAGTCACTAGAATGAGTGTCAGAGACAGACAGTCGCTGGAATGAGAGTGTCAGAGACAGACAGTCGCTGGAATGAGAGTGTCAGAGACAGACAGTTGCTGGAATGAGAGTGTCAGAGACAGACAGTCGCTGGAATGAGAGTGTCAGAGACAGAAATTCGTTGGAATGAGAGTGTCAGAGACAGACAGTCGCTGGAATGAGAGTGTCAGAGACAGACATTCGTTGGAATGAGAGTGTCAGAAACAGACAGTCACTAGAATGAGAGTGTCAGAGACAGACAGTTGCTGGAATGAGAGTGTCAGAGACAGAGACAGTCAATGGAATGAGAGTATCTTAGACAGTTGTCACAATCTCAGTCTATGGAAATAGTCCCTTGGGACTAACGTCTTGTGGACTCCCTGGACCACCGCAGGGAATAACAACACTAGCCGCAACCCAGGAGCGGAGTCTAAGTGAACTCCTGGTCTTCACTAGAGCCCGCCGCGGGATGGTCTTGCTGCGGTGGGGAGTCACCAGGTCGCTCCACGGGTGCGACTAGGCCCGCGGTGGCAGCCAAGGTAGGGACACGGGGACCATAGGAAGGCAGGACCACGGGAAGGCAGGACCACGGGAAGGCAGGCAGAACCACAGGAAGGCAGGCAGGACCACAGGAAGGCAGGCAGGACCACAGGATGGCTGGCAGGACCTCAGATGGCTGGCAGGACCGCGGATGGCTGGCAGGACCTCGGACCGCCGGCAGGATACCAGGACCGCCACAGGAAACCAGGACCACCACAGGATACCAGGACCACCACAGGACACAGGAACACGGGAACACCAGGGAACAACACGGAACACGGGAATCACAGAATCCACTGAGGTGTCTGGAAACGCTAGGGAACACGGAGGGCTTTCTCTTCAGTAACAGGACATGAAGATCCAGCAGGGGATGCTGGGAGTCGCCAGGCTATATAGCAGAGCCTTGATGCCAGCACCAATAAGGAGGACGCTGGCCCTTTAAATTCCTGAACACCTTACAAAGTGGTCTTACCATTCATGCAGCTTCATGACCTCCGACCTCTGACCTGGAGGCCACTAGCAGGTAAGAGCCAGGGCTCTTGTGTCTCGCCAGGTTTTAATGTTTTTATTGCCATCCTGTCATAAATAAGATGTTCCTGTATTTATCAATCTGTTGTTTTAGAGGTTTTTTTAATATCCTTTGATGATCACTGTTTAGTGTATAAAATGCTGTTAATTTTCTGTTTCCTGCATAACATCATGTCTGATGAGGAGAACTAGTATTCTCCAAAGCTCATCATCAAATATACTCAGTTATCCTCAAAAAGGTCTCGCCTCATTTCTTCACTCTTCTGCTCTCCATGGCGAACATGATACAAATCTACACCACTGACCACATCCTCTGCAGATGCCCAGGGAACTCATCAGAGCTGAATTTAGCAATGGCCCATCCCTCATGTATCTAAGCTGACTATGAATCCACTTTACATAGATAGATAGATAGATAGATAGATATGAGATAGATAGATAGATAGGAGATATGAGATAGATAGATAGATAGATAGATAGATAGGAGATAGATAGATAGATAGATAGATAGGAGATAGATAGATGATAGATAGATAGATAGATAGATAGATAGATAGATAGATAGATAGATAGATAGATAGGAGATAGATAGATAGATAGATAGATAGATAGATAGATAGGAGATAGATAGATAGATAGATAGGAGATAGATAGATAGATAGATAGATAGATAGATAGGAGATAGATAGATAGATAGATAGATAGATAGATAGGTAGGTAGATAGACAGGAGATAGATAGATAGAAGATAGAAGATAGATAGATAGATAGGAGATAGATAGATAGAAGATAGATAGATAGATAGATAGATAGGAGATAGATAGATAGATAGATAGATAGATAGATAGATAGGAGATAGATAGATAAATAGATAGATAGATAGGTAGGTAGATAGACAGGAGATAGATAGATAGATAGATAGATAGATAGATAGATAGAAGATAGAAGATAGATAGATAGATAGATAGGAGATAGATAGATAGGAGATAGATAGATAGATAGATAGATAGATAGATAGATAGATAGATAGATAGGAGATAGATAGATAGATATGAGATAGATAGATAGATAGGAGATAGATAGATAGATAGATAGGAGATAGATGGATAGATAGATAGATAGATAGATAGATAGATAGATAGACAGGAGATAGATAGATAGATAGATAGAAGATAGATAGATAGGAGATAGATAGATAGGAGATGGATAGATAGATAGATAGATAGATAGATAGATAGATAGATAGATAGAAGATAGATAGATAGATAGATAGATAGATAGATAGATAGATAGATATGAGATAGATAGATAGATAGATAGATAGGATATAGATAGATAAATAGATAGATAGATAGATAGATAGGAGATAGATAGACAGATAGATAGATAGATATGAGATAGATAGGAGATAGATAGATAGATAGATAGGATATAGATAGATAAATAGATAGATAGATAGATAGATAGATAGATAGGAGATAGATAGATAGATAGATAGATAGATAGATAGATAGATAGATAGGAGATAGATAGATAGATAGATAGGAGACAGATAGATAGATAGATGGATAGATAGATAGATAGACAGGAGATAGATAGATAGATAGATAGATAGATAGATAGATAGATAGATAGAAGATAGATAGATAGGAGATAGATAGATAGGAGATGGATAGATAGATAGATAGATAGATAGATAGATAGATAGATAGGAGATAGATAGATAGATAGATAGATAGATAGATAGATAGGAGATAGATAGATAGATAGATAGATAGATAGGAGATAGATAGGAGATAGATAGGAGATAGATAGATAGATAGATAGATAGGAGATAGATAGATAGATAAGAGATAGATAGATAGATAGATAGATAGATAGGAGATAGATAGATAGATAGATAGATAGATAGATAGATAGATAGATAGATAGATAGATAGATAGAAGATAGATAGATAGATAGATAGAAGATAGATAGATAGATAGGAGATAGATAGATAGGAGATGGATAGATAGATAGATAGATAGGAGATAGATAGATAGATAGATAGATAGATAGATAGATAGATAGGAGATAGATAGATAGATAGATAGGATATAGATAGATAAATAGATAGATAGATAGGAGATAGATAGATAGATAGATAGATAGTAGAGATGAGCGAACACTAAAATGCTCGGGTACTCGTTATTCGAGACGAACTTTTCCCGATGCTCGAGTGCTCGTCTCGAATAACGAGCCCCATTGAAGTCAATGGGAGACTCGAGCATTTTTCAAGGGGACCAAGGCTCTGCACAGGGAAGCTTGGCCAAACACCTGGGAACCTCAGAAAAGGATGGAAACACCACGGAAATGGACAGGAAACAGCAGGGGCAGCATGCATGGATGCCTCTGAGGCTGCTTAATCGCACCATTATGCCAAAATTATGGGCAACAGCATGGCCATGACAGAGTGACAGAATGAAGCTAGATAGTATCTAAAACATCCAATAATTGACCCTGACACTATAGGGGACGGCATGCAGAGGCAGCGGCAGCAGGCTAGAGAGTGTCATGGCGACATACCCTAAATGGACTCAGGCTTCAAACCAATGGGTGGCAGAGAGGAACCAAAGGAGGTGAGCAAGAAGCGCTCAAATAATATCGGTACATGATAAAAGTTTGCCAGTATATTTTGTGGATTACACAGCAGGGTGGCGACAAAGTTAACATGGAAGCCATGAAAACAACCCAAAATTCTGCCTGACACAGCTCGTTTGATAAGGGGACCATGTATGGAGGCAGTGAACTAGTAGTAGATTAAAGGTGCTGCAGTTAAAACTATGTTAGTTGGATCTTGGCATGGAGCTAGCGCTCCGCTGCCAGGCGAGCTTTCGCCAATCCAAGCCCCTGTCTCTAGGCTACTCCCCAAACAGCACTTTTGTATAAGATCAAGTGTAGTAGCGTTCTTATAAGTTTAGGATATGGCGGGTGAGGGGAATGTAAACAGATGCGCAAGAAGCGCTGAAATAATATCCCTAAATGGTAAAAGTTTGCAAGTATATTTTGTGGATTACACAGCAGGGTGGCGACAAAGTTAACAACTTTGATGTGGAATGCCCTGTAATAGCTCTTGGGCGGTGTGCCTTTTATCGCCTAGGCTCAGCAGTTTCAGCACCGCCTGCTGTCGCTTAGCGACGGCACTGCTGCTGTGCCTAGAGCTACCGACTGATGGCGCCATGCCCACGGATGGTAATTCGGAGGAGGAGGAGGTGGAGGAGGGGTGGGAGGAGGTATAGTAGGCCTTTGAGACCTGGACCGAGGTAGGCCCCGCAATTCTCTGCGTCGGCAGTATATGACCAGCCCCAGGGTCAGACTCGGTCCCAGCCTGCACCAAGTTAAGTGTAGTAGCGTTCTTATAAGTTTGGGATATGGCGGGTTAGGGGAATGTAAACAGATGCGCAAGAAGCGCATGATGCGCATGGAGCTGGCGTTCCGCTGCCAGGCGAGCTTTCGCCAATCCAAGCCCCTGTCTCTAGGCTACTCCCCAAACAGCACTTCTAAGAACCTTTTGTATAAGATCAAGTGTAGTAGCGTTCTTATAAGTTTAGGATATGCCGGGTGAGGGGAATGTAAACAGATGCGCAAGAAGCGCTGAAATAATATCCCTAAATGGTAAAAGTTTGCCAGTATATTTTGTGGATAACACAGCAGGGTGGCGACAAAGTTAACAACTTTGATGTGGAATCCATGAAAACAACCCAAATTTCTGCCTGACACACCTCGTTTGATAAAGGGACGATGTATGGAGGCAGCTATATGGACGACTTTTGGAGGTAGCAATGGAGACAACGTGTGGAGGCTGCTATGGAGACAATTTAATTTGGATAGTGCCTGTATGTGGCAGTCCCAAACATTTTTCAAACCAGAGGAGCAGGTAGGTGGCCCTCCAGTAAAATGGAATAGATTGAGTGCCTGTATGTGGCAGTCCCAAAAATTGTTCAAACCAGAGGAGCAGGTAGGTGGCCCTCCAGTAAAATGGAATAGATTGAGTGCCTGTATGTGGCAGTCCCAAAAATTCTTCAAACCAGAGGAGCAGGTAGGTGGCCCTCCAGTAAAATGGAATAGATTGAGTGCCTGTATGTGGCAGTCCCAAAAATTCTTCAAACCAGAGGAGCAGGTAGGTGGCCCTCCAGTAAAATGGAATAGATTGAGTGCCTGTATGTGGCAGTCCCAAAAATTGTTCAAACCAGAGGACCGGGTAGGTGGCCCTCCAGAAAAATTGAATAGATTGAGTGCCTGTATGTGGCACTCACAAAAATTGTTTCAAACAGAGGACCGGGTAGGTGGCCCTCCAGAAAAATTAAATGCATGAAGTATAGCAAGAGCCAGTGGGCCCTGTCAAAAAATAGCCATTTTCCTCTGCTTTACTGTACAAAGAGGAGGAGAAGGAGGAAAATGAGGAGGAGGAGGAGGAGTGGATCAATTATTCAGGTTGAGCTTCCTTCACCTGGTGGAGATTGGAAATTCTGAGAAATCCAGCCTTTATTCATTTTAATAAGCGTCAGCCTGTCAGCGCTGTCAGTCGACAGGCGTGTACGCTTATCGGTGATGATGCCACCAGCTGCACTGAAAACCCGCTCGGACAAGACGCTAGCGGCAGGGCAGGCAAGAACCTCCAAGGCGTACAGCGCCAGTTCGTGCCACATGTCCAGCTTTGAAACCCAGTAGTTGTAGGGAGCTGTGTGATCATTTAGGACGATGGTATGGTCAGCTACGTACTCCCTCACCATCTTTCTGTAAAGATCAGCCCTACTCTGCCGAGACTGGGGACAGGTGACAGTGTCTTGCTGGGGTGACATAAAGCTGGCAAAAGCCTTGTAAAGCGTACCCTTGCCAGTGCTGGACAAGCTGCCTGCTCGCCTACTCTCCCTCGCTACTTGTCCCGCAGAACTACGCACTCTGCCGCTAGCGCTGTCAGAAGGGAAATACTGTTTCAGCTTGTGCACCAGGGCCTGCTGGTATTCATGCATTCTCACACTCCTTTCCTCTGCAGGGATGAGAGTGGCAAGATTTTGCTTGTACCGTGGGTCCAGGAGAGTGAACACCCAGTAATCGGTGCTGGAATAAATTCTTTGAACGCGAGGGTCACGGGATAGGCAGCCTAGCATGAAATCTGCCATATGCGCCAGAGTACCAACGCGTAAGAATTCACTCCCCTCACTGGCCTGACTGTCCATTTCCTCCTCCTCCAACTCCTCCAACTCCTCTTCTTCTGCCCATACACGCTGAACAGTGAAGGACTCAACAATGGTCCCCTCTTGTGTCTCGCCAACATTCTCCTCCTCTTCCTCCTCATCCTCCTCCACCTCCACCTCCTCCGATATGCGCTGAGAAACAGACCTCAGGGTGCTTTGGCTATCAACAAGGGAATATTCTTCCCCCGTCTCTTGTGACGAGCGCAAAGCTTCCGACTTCATGCTGACCAGAGAGTTTTTCAACAGGCCAAGCAGCGGGATGGTGAGGCTGATGATGGCGGCATCGCCACTGACCATCTGTGTTGACTCCTCAAAGTTACTCAGCACCTGACAGATATCAGACATCCACGTCCACTCCTCATTGTAGACTTGAGGAAGCTGACTGACCTGACTACCAGTTCTGGTGGAAGTTGACATCTGGCAGTCTACAATCGCTCTGCGCTGCTGGTAAACTCTGGATAACATGGTCAGTGTTGAATTCCACCTCGTGGGCACGTCGCACAACAGTCGGTGAGCGGGCAGTTGGAGGCGGCGCTGCGCTGCCCTGAGAGTGGCAGCATCTGGGCTGGACTTCCTGAAATGCGCACAGATGCGGCGCACCTTCGTGAGCAAATCAGACAGATTGGGGTATGTCTTGAGGAAACGCTGCACTATCAGATTTAACACATGGGCCAGGCATGGCACATGTGTCAGTCTGCCGAGTTGCAGAGCCGCCACCAGGTTACGGCCGTTGTCACACACAACCATTCCCGGCTTGAGGTTCAGCGGTGCCAGCCACAGATCAGTCTGCGCCGTGATGCCCTGTAATAGCTCTTGGGCGGTGTGCCTTTTGTCGCCTAGGCTCAGCAGTTTGAGCACCGCCTGCTGTCGCTTAGCGACGGCACTGCTGCTGTGCCTAGAGCTACCGACTGATGGCGCCGTGCCCACGGATGGTAGTTCGGAGGAGGAGGTGGAGGAGGGGTGGGAGGAGGAGGAGGCATAGTAGGCCTGAAACACCTGGACCGAGGTAGGCCCCGCAATCCTCGGCGTCGGCAGTATATGAGCAGCCCCAGGGTCAGTCTCGGTCCCAGCCTCCACCAAGTTAACCCAATGTGCCGTCAGCGGTATATAGTGGCCCTGCCCGGCAGCACTCGTCCACGTGTCCGTGGTCAGGTGGACCTTGTCAGAAACGGCGTTGGTCAGGGCACGGATGATGTTGTCTGACACGTGCTGGTGCAGGGCTGGGACGGCACATCGGGAAAAGTAGTGGCGGCTGGGGACCGAATACCGAGGGGCGGCCGCCGCCATGAGGTTGCGAAAGGCCTCGGTCTGTACTAGCCTATAGGGCAGCATCTCCAGGCTAAGCAATCTGGAGATGTGCACATTAAGGGCTTGGGCGTGCGGGTGGGTTGCACTATATTTGCGTTTCCGCTCCAGCGTCTGGGGTATGGAGAGCTGAACGCTGGTGGATGCTGTGGAGGATCGTGGAGGCGACGATGGGGTTTTTGGGCCAGGGTCCTGGGCAGGGGGCTGACTAGCAGCTGACACAGGGGAAGGAGCAGTGGTGTGCACGGCCGGAGGTGAACGGGCTTGTTGCCACTGAGTGGGGTGCTTAGCATTCATATGCCTGCGCATACTGGTGGTAGTTAAGCTAGTAGTGGTGGAACCCCTGCTGAGCCTGGTTTGGCAAATGTTGCACACCACAGTCCGTCGGTCATCCGGTGTTTCCTTAAAGAACCTCCACACTTCTGAAGATCTAGCCCTCGCCGCAAGAGCCCTCACCACGGGAGCTTCACTAGTTGACAGTGGCGCTGATGCACCAGCTCTGGCCCTGCCTCTCCGTCTGGCCCCACCACTGCCTCTTCCAACCTGTTCAGGTCGAGGACTCTCCTCCGTCTCAGAAGCACTGTGTTCACCCGGCCTCTCAACCCAGCTTGGGTCTGTCACCTCATCATCCTCCGATCCCTCAGTCTGCTCCCCCCTCGGACTTCCTGCCCTGACAACAACTTCCCCACTGTCTGACAACCGTGTCTCCTCATCGTCGGACACCTCTTTACACACTTCCACTACGTCAAGAAGGTCATCATCACCCACAGACTGTGACTGGTGGAAAACCTGGGCATCGGAAAATTGCTCAGCAGCAACCGGACAAGTGGTTTGTGACTGTGGGAAGGGTCCAGAAAACAGTTCCTCAGAGTATGCCGGTTCAAATGGCAAATTTTCCTGGGAGGGGGCAGACTGGGGGGGAGGAGGCTGAGGTGCAGGAGCTGGAGGAGTGGGGATTTCGGTGACATGGGTGGACTGCGTGGAAGACTGACTGGTGGTGGACAAATTGCTCGAAGCATTGTCAGCAATCCACGACATCACCTGTTCGCACTGTTCTGGCCTCAACAGTGCTCTACCACGAGTCCCAGTAACTTCAGACATGAACCTAGGGAGTGTAGCTCTGCGGCGTTCCCCTGCTCCCTCATCAGCAGGTGGTGTCTCACCCCGCCCAGGACCACGGCCTCTGACCCCTGCAGTAGTTGGACGCCCACGTCCCCGCCCTCGTCCTCTACCCCTAGCCCTGGGGTTAAACATTTTTAAAATGAGAGTTATAACTTTTTTTTTTTTTTACTTTTTTTTGTTTTTTTTTGTGTTTTTTTGTGTTTTTTGTTTTTTTTTGTGTTTTTTGTTTTTTTTTGAGTTTTTAGAACCAAACAATCCTATCCTATTGCTATGGCTATTTTCTAGCCAAGTATCAAAGGAAGCACACTACTATGCCAGATGAGATGACACTGAGTTAGTGCCTAATAGAAATCCAACCCCTACTGAATTTTCCCACTTCAGCCTTTGCTATGGATATGTGCGCCACTAAGCGCAGAACACAGCGGTCGCAAGTCTCACTACAAATTGCTCAGAATTGGCAAGTACATGCACTGCAGAAACTACAGCCACCAGCAAATCAACCAGAAATCAAATATATAGAACGCTACTGTAGGCTTCAAGAAGCTATTTGTATTCTCCTATGGCTATTTTCTAGCCAAGTATCAAAGGAAGCACACTACTATGCCAGATGAGATGACACTGAGTTAGTGCCTAATAGAAATCCAACCCCTACTGAATTTTCCCACTTCAGCCTTTGCTATGGATATGTGCGCCACTAAGCGCAGAACACAGCGGTCGCAAGTCTCACTACAAATTGCTCAGAATTGGCAAGTACATGCACTGCAGAAACTACAGCCACCAGCAGATCAACCAGAAATCAAATATATAGAACGCTACTGTAGGCTTCAAGAAGCTGTTTGTATTCTCCTATGGCTATTTTCTAGCCAAGTATCAAAGGAAGCACACTACTATGCCAGATGAGATGACACTGAGTTATTGCCTAATAGAAATCCAACCCCTACTGAATTTTGCCACTTCAGCCTTTGCTATGGATATGTGCGCCACTAAGCGCAGAACACAGCGGTCGCAAGTCTCACTACAAATTGCTCAGAATTGGCAAGTACATGCACTGCAGAAACTAAAGCCACCAGCAGATCAACCAGAAATCAAATATATAGAACGCTACTGTAGGCTTCAAGAAGCTGTTTGTATTCTCCTATGGCTATTTTCTAGCCAAGTATCAAAGGAAGCACACTACTATGCCAGATGAGATGACACTGAGTTATTGCCTAATAGAAATCCAACCCCTACTGAATTTTGCCACTTCAGCCTTTGCTATGGATATGTGCGCCACTAAGCGCAGAACACAGCGGTCGCAAGTCTCACTACAAATTGCTCAGAATTGGCAAGTACATGCACTGCAGAAACTAAAGCCACCAGCAGATCAACCAGAAATCAAATATATAGAACGCTACTGTAGGCTTCAAGAAGCTGTTTGTATTCTCCTATGGCTATTTTCTAGCCAAGTATCAAAGGAAGCACACTACTATGCCAGATGAGATGACACTGAGTTAGTGCCTAATAGAAATCCAACCCCTACTGAATTTTGCCACTTCAGCCTTTGCTATGGATATGTGCGCCACTAAGCGCAGAACACAGCGGTCGCAAGTCTCACTACAAATTGCTCAGAATTGGCAAGTACATGCACTGCAGAAACTAAAGCCACCAGCAGATCAACCAGAAATCAAATATATAGAACGCTACTGTAGGCTTCAAGAAGCTGTTTGTATTCTCCTATGGCTATTTTCTAGCCAAGTATCAAAGGAAGCACACTACTATGCCAGATGAGATGACACTGAGTTATTGCCTAATAGAAATCCAACCCCTACTGAATTTTGCCACTTCAGCCTTTGCTATGGATATGTGCGCCACTAAGCGCAGAACACAGCGGTCGCAAGTCTCACTACAAATTGCTCAGAATTGGCAAGTACATGCACTGCAGAAACTAAAGCCACCAGCAGATCAACCAGAAATCAAATATATAGAACGCTACTGTAGGCTTCAAGAAGCTGTTTGTATTCTCCTATGGCTATTTTCTAGCCAAGTATCAAAGGAAGCACACTACTATGCCAGATGAGATGACACTGAGTTATTGCCTAATAGAAATCCAACCCCTACTGAATTTTGCCACTTCAGCCTTTGCTATGGATATGTGCGCCACTAAGCGCAGAACACAGCGGTCGCAAGTCTCACTACAAATTGCTCAGAATTGGCAAGTACATGCACTGCAGAAACTACAGCCACCAGCAGATCAACCAGAAATCAAATATATAGAACGCTACTGTAGGCTTCAAGAAGCTGTTTGTATTCTCCTATGGCTATTTTCTAGCCAAGTATCAAAGGAAGCACACTACTATGCCAGATGAGATTACACTGAGTTATTGCCTAATAGAAATCCAACCCCTACTGAATTTTGCCACTTCAGCCTTTGCTATGGATATGTGCGCCACTAAGCGCAGAACACAGCGGTCGCAAGTCTCACTACAAATTGCTCAGAATTGGCAAGTACATGCACTGCAGAAACTACAGCCACCAGCAGATCAACCAGAAATCAAATATATAGAACGCTACTGTAGGCTTCAAGAAGCTGTTTGTATTCTCCTATGGCTATTTTCTAGCCAAGTATCAAAGGAAGCACACTACTATGCCAGATGAGATGACACTGAGTTAGTGCCTAATAGAAATCCAACCCCTACTGAATTTTCCCACTTCAGCCTTTGCTATGGATATGTGCGCCACTAAGCGCAGAACACAGCGGTCGCAAGTCTCACTACAAATTGCTCAGAATTGGCAAGTACATGCACTGCAGAAACTAAAGCCACCAGCAGATCAACCAGAAATCAAATATATAGAACGCTACTGTAGGCTTCAAGAAGCTGTTTGTATTCTCCTATGGCTATTTTCTAGCCAAGTATCAAAGGAAGCACACTACTATGCCAGATGAGATGACACTGAGTTAGTGCCTAATAGAAATCCAACCCCTACTAAATTTTCCCACTTCGGTCTTTGCTATGGATATGTGTGCCACTAAGAGCTAAACACAACGGTAGCAAGTCCCCCTGCTAATTCCTCACAAAATGGTAAAAGATGCAAATTAAAATAAAAAAAGTAGAACGTTATTGTAGCCCTAAGAAGGGCTGTTGGGTTCTTTGAGAATCACTCCTGCCTAACAGTAAGCTAATAGAACACCCTAACGCTTTCCCTGAGCAGCAGCAGCTCTCTCCCTAGCGGCATCCAGACAGAGAATGATCCGAGCAGCGCGGGCAGCGGCTAGTCTATCCCAGGGTCACCTGATCTGGCCAGCCAACCACTGCTATCGACGTGTAAGGGTACCACGTCATGCTGGGTGGAGTGCAGAGTCTCCTGGCTTGTGATTGGCTCTGTTTCTGGCCGCCAAAAAGCAAAACGGCGGGAGCTGCCATTTTCTCGAGCGGGCGAAGTATTCGTCCGAGTAACGAGCAGTTTCGAGTACCCTAATGCTCGACCGAGCATCAAGCTCGGACGAGCATGTTTGCTCATCTCTAATAGATAGATAGACAGGAGATAGATAGATAGATAGATAGATAGATAGATAGATAGATAGATAGATAGAAGATAGATAGATAGGAGATAGATAGATAGGAGATGGATAGATAGATAGATAGATAGATAGATAGATAGATAGATAGGAGATAGATAGATAGATAGATAGATAGATAGATAGGAGATAGATAGATAGATAGGAGATAGATAGATAGATAGATAGAAGATAGATAGATAGATAGATAGATAGATAGATAGATAGATAGATAGGAGATAGATAGATAGATAGATAGATAGGAGATAGATAGATAGATAGGAGATAGATAAGAGATAGATAGATAGATAGATAGATAGATAGATAGATAGATAGGAGATAGATAGATAGATAGATAGATAGATAGATAGATAGATAGGAGATAGATAGATAGATAGATAGATAGATAGATAGGAGATAGATATGAGATAGATATGAGATAGATAGATAGATAGATAGATAGATAGATAGATAGATAGATAGATAGGAGATAGATAGATAGATAGATAGGAGATAGATAGATAGATAGATAGATAGATAGGAGATAGATGGATGGATAGATAGATAGATAGATAGGAGATAGATAGATAGATAGATAATAAAGTTCAGGGGTGTCTTTTATTCCATGTGCAACGTTTCAGCTCACAAGGAGCCTTTGTCTCGGGCCTTGAGAGCATCTGGACTTTGCACCCACCAGCATTGCGGTGCTGCTCCGAACTTTCTCATATATAGATAGATAGATAGATAGATAGATAGATAGATAGATAGATAGATAGATAGATAGATAGATGACCAATTTGCCATGCTTTGTGCAGCGCTGTGTAATCTGTGTGCACTATATAAATAAATAATGATAATTATTATTATTATAGATAGATATGAGAATGCTAAATAGTTACTTTAATTCACAAAATCGGCATCAGCTTAAACAATTTAAGGAGAAAAGTGTATTTTCCTTGTGAGCACATTCCTGCGCTCCATCTGGTGGTGATGTGGGGTAATGACATGAGGCCGCTAGAAGCTGCAGAGGCTGTTCTTACAATGAGGTGGATGTTCCTGTGCACGGGACAGGATGACTCTGCAATTATTCTAGTGACTGTTATACTACTAAGTGCTGTTATCTGATTATATAATATTGGGGAAGGTGTATATTTTTATTAGCATTTTTTTTTTCTTTCTTTCGTTTTTCTTTTTCTTGCATTTATTTGCACGTTTTTTTGCGAATTGTCACGCACTGGTTTTCCTGTTTTGTGCGCTTTATCTCTGTCCTGCGCCTGCTGCCAGATGTTGGCGCATGGTTTATCACTGCTTTGCGACTAAAACGTGGGGGAAAAAAAGTCACAAATACACACACATCCCCACCAGCAGAAGTGTAACTAGCAGAGGCAGGGCCCCTTATGATGCTTCTGAATGGTGTGTGTATATAGTATGCAGTATGTGTATATGGTGTGTGTATATAGTGTGTGTATATAGTATGCAGTATGTGTATATGGTGTGTGTATATAGTATACAGTATATGTATATGGTGTGTGTATATAGTATGTGTATATAGTATGCAGTATGTGTATATGGTGTGTGTATATAGTATGTGTATATAGTATGCAGTATGTGTATATGGTGTGTGTATATAGTATGCAGTATGTGTATATGGTGTGTGTATATTGTGTGTGTATATAGTATGCAGTATGTGTATATGGTGTGTGTATATAGTATGCAGTATGTGTATATGGTGTGTGTATATAGTATGTGTATATAGTATGCAGTATGTGTATATGGTGTGTGTATATAGTATGCAGTATGTGTATATGGTGTGTGTATATTGTGTGTGTATATAGTATGCAGTATGTGTATATGGTGTGTGTATATAGTATGCAGTATGTGTATATGGTGTGTGTATATAGTGTGTGTGTATAGTATGCAGTATGTGTATATGGTGTGTGTATATAGTATACAGTATGTGTATATGGTGTGTGTATATAGTATACAGTATGTGTATATGGTGTGTGTATATAGTATATAGTATGTGTATATGGTGTGTGTATATAGTATATAGTATGTGTATATGGTGTGTGTGTGTGTGTATATAGTATGCAGTATGTGTATATGGTGTGTGTGTATATAGTATATAGTATGTGTATATGGTGTGTGTGTGTGTATATAGTATGCAGTATGTGTATATGGTGTGTGTGTGTGTATATAGTATGCAGTATGTGTATATGGTGTGTGTATATAGTGTGTGTATATAGTATGCAGTATGTGTATATGGTGTGTGTGTGTGTGTGTGTGTATATAGTATGCAGTATGTGTATATGGTGTGTGTACATAGTGTGTGTATATTGTATGCAGTATGTGTATATGGTGTGTGTACATAGTGTGTGTATATTGTATGCAGTATGTGTATATGGTGTATGTGTATATAGTGTGTGTATATAGTATGCAGTATGTGTATATGGTGTGTGTATATAGTATACAGTATGTGTATATGGTGTGTGTATATAGTGTGTGTATATAGTATGCAGTATGTGTATATGGTGTGTGTATATAGTGTGTGTATATAGTATGCAGTATGTGTATATGGTGTGTGTATATAGTGTGTGTATATAGTATGCAGTATGTGTATATGGTGTGTGTGTGTGTACATAGTATGCAGTATGTGTATATGGTGTGTGTATATAGTGTGTGTATATATAGTATGCAGTATGTGTATATGGTGTGTGTACATAGTGTGTGTATATAGTATGCAGTATGTGTATATGGTGTGTGTATATAGTGTGTGTATATAGTATGCAGTATGTGTATATGGTGTGTGTGTGTATATAGTATGCAGTATGTGTATATGGTGTGTGTACATAGTGTGTGTATATAGTATGCAGTATGTGTATATGGTGTGTGTACATAGTGTGTGTATATAGTATGCAGTACGTGTATATGGTGTGTGTACATAGTGTGTGTATATAGTATGCAGTATGTGTATATGGTGTGTGTATATAGTATGTATATATAGTATGCAGTATGTGTATATGGTGTGTGTGTATATAGTATGCAGTATGTGTATATGGTGTGTGTACATAGTGTGTGTATATAGTATGCAGTATGTGTATATGGTGTGTGTACATAGTGTGTGTATATAGTATGCAGTATGTGTATATGGTGTGTGTATATAGTGTGTGTATATAGTATGCAGTATGTGTATATGGTGTGTGTATATAGTATACAGTATGTGTATATGGTGTGTGTATATAGTATGCAGTATGTGTATATGGTGTGTGTATATAGTGTGTGTATATAATATGCAGTATGTGTATATGGTGTGTGTATATAGTGTGTGTATATAGTATGCAGTATGTGTATATGGTGCGTGTGTGTGTATAGTATGCAGTATGTGTATATGGTGTGTGTACATAGTGTGTGTATATAGTATGCAGTATGTGTATATGGTGTGTGTATATAGTGTGTGTATATAGTATGCAGAATGTGTATATGGTGTGTGTGTGTATATAGTGTGTGTATATAGTATGCAGTATGTGTAAGTGGTGTGTGTACATAGTGTGTATATATAGTATGCAGTATGTGTATATGGTGTGTGTGTGTGTATAGTGTGTGTATATAGTATGCAGTATGTGTATATGGCAGTGATGGCGAACCTTTTAGAGGCCGAGTGCCCAAACAATAACAAAGACCCGCTTATTTATCGCAGAGTGCCAACACAGAAATGTAATTAGTGATTTATACTCCCTTCTCTGTCACAGTTTTCATTGATACCAGCACCCTGAGGACACCAATAATGCAGAAAATAGTCCCAGGTAGAGCTGTCACTATAAAATAGGACTGAGCACAGCAAGTCCTGGGCTGTCTGGGACTGCAGGAAGATACCTGGAGTCATCTCTGGTGATGGCCTGAGTGCCCACAGAAAGGGCTCTGAGTGCCACCTCTGGCACCAGTGCCATAGGTTCGCCATCACTGGTATATGGTGTGTGTGTATATAGTCAGGGGCGCACCAGCCATGAGGCGAGTTGAGACTTTCGCCTCAGGGCGGCACGCCTCCTGCTGGTGGAGGGGCGGCATTTTGAAGGCTGCCAGGCTGCTCGGTTACTACTTACAATAGTAGTTGCATCATTCAGACACAAGTACCATTGCTCACAGCACCGCGCAGGACGTCCTGTGCGGCGCTGCTTTGACATAGGAAGCGCTAGTCTTCCTGTGTCACTAGTGCAGAGGCAGCCTGGAGGAGGAGGAGGAGCGGGAGCGCCACATTCAAACCTGTGGCTGGTGTCCCTGGAGGTGCAGCCCGGGCAGAGCTGACAGGAGAAGCCCCGCCCACCAGCCCGGGCCTGCAGCACAGAGGAGACAGCTCCATCCACTGCCTGATGTATCCCCTGCCTGACCTGGACCTGCTGCTGTATACCAGGTAAGTGTAATGTATATGTGTGTGTGTCTTCCCTGTGTATATACATGTGTGTGTGTCTTCCCTGTGTATATACCTGTGTGTGTGTCTTCCCTGTGTATATACATGTGTGTGTGTCTTCCCTGTGTATATACATGTGTGTGTGTCTTCCCTTTGTATATACCTGTGTGTGTGTCTTCCCTGTGTATATACATGTGTGTGTGTCTTCCCTGTGTATATACATGTGTGTGTGTCTTGTCATGTGTATATATGTGTGTGTGTCCCCTGTTTATATGTGTTTTGTCATGTGTATATGTGTGTAAAACATGTCATGTGTGTGTATATAGAGGTATGACATGTAATAGCTGATAGCTGTGTATATATATATACAGCTATTTCATATCATACCGCTATATATACATGCATTACACCTATATATATACAGCAATTACATGTCATACCTCTATATATACATGCATTACACCTATATATACAGCTATTACACGTCATACCTCTATATACACATGCATTACAAACACACACACACACATATATATATATATATATATATACATATATATATATATATATATGTGTGTGTGTAATGCATGTGTATATAGAGTAATAGCAGTATATATAGGTGTAATTTGTGTGTATATAGAGGTTTGACATGAAATAGCTGTATATATAGGTGTAATGTGTATGACTTGTAATAACTGTATATATAGGTGTAATGTATTATATATGTGTGTATTTAGTGGTATAACATGTAATAGGTGTGTATATATATAGGTGCCATGTATGTGTATATGCAGGTATACCATGTAAAGGGTGTAGATATAGGTGTAATGCGTGTATACTGTATATACAGGTATAACATGAAATAGGTTTATATATATATATGTGTGTGAAATTTGTGATGTGTGTGTGATATATATGTATACAGTGATTGCTTGCTTTGGGGGGAGCTGTATACAGTCATTGCTGGCTTGGGGGGTATATTACTCTTCCCTGTCTGGACTACATTCAATGGGGGCCCTGGCTGTATATGTTTTCTGCTAAATGACGGTATTCTATGAATTTTATACTACATGGCTGTACACTGTATCTATCTTGCACTACATGGTGATATGCTGTATGCATTTTATACTACATGGCGGTACTCTGTATGTATTTTGCATTGATTTATTTTCAAACCAAACCAATATGATGGATCTGGTCCTGACACTCCCTTATATATTACATAAATGGCGGGGGGGGTGGGGGTCTCTCTATGGCTCGCCTCAGGCAGCAGACAGGCTTGGTACACCCCTGTATATAGTATGCAGTATGTGTATATGGTGTGTGTACATAGTGTGTGTATATAGTATGCAGTATGTGTATATGGTGTGCGTGTATAGTGTGTGTATATAGTATGCAGTATGTGTATATGGTATGTGTGTATATAGTATGCAGTATGTGTATATGGTGTGTGTACATAGTGTGCGTATATAGTATGCAGTATGTGTATATGGTGTGTGTATGTAGTGTGTGTATATAGTATGCAGTATGTGTATATGGTGTGTGTGTATATAGTATGCAGTATGTGTATATGGTGTGTGTACATAGTGTGTGTATATAGTATAAAGTATGTGGATAAGGTGTGTGTATATAGTATACAGTATGTGTATATGGTGTGTGTATATAGTATACAGTATGTGTATATAGTGTGTGTATATAGTGTGTGTATATAGTATGCAGTATGTGTATATGGTGTGTGTATATAGTGTGTGTATATAGTATGCAGTATGTGTATATAGTGTGTGTATATAGTGTGTGTATATAGTATACAGTATGTGTATATGGTGTGTGTATATAGTATACAGTATGTGTATATAGTGTGTGTATATAGTGTGTGTATATAGTATACAGTATGTGTATATAGTGTGTGTATATAGTGGATATTATGTGTATATGGTGTGTGTATATAGTATACAGTATGTGTATATGGTGTGTGTAAATAGTGTGTGTATATAGTATGCAGTATGTGTATATGGTGTGTGTACATAGTGTGCGTATATAGTATGCAGTATGTGTATATGGTGTGTGTATGTAGTGTGTGTATATAGTATGCAGTATGTGTATATGGTGTGTGTGTATATAGTATGCAGTATGTGTATATGGTGTGTGTACATAGTGTGTGTATATAGTATAAAGTATGTGGATAAGGTGTGTGTATATAGTATACAGTATGTGTATATGGTGTGTGTATATAGTATACAGTATGTGTATATAGTGTGTGTATATAGTGTGTGTATATAGTATGCAGTATGTGTATATAGTGTGTGTATATAGTATGCAGTATGTGTATATAGTGTGCGTATATAGTGTGTGTATATAGTATACAGTATGTGTATATGGTGTGTGTATATAGTATACAGTATGTGTATATAGTGTGTGTATATAGTGTGTGTATATAGTATACAGTATGTGTATATAGTGTGTGTATATAGTGGATATTATGTGTATATGGTGTGTGTATATAGTGTGTGTATATAGTATGCAGTATGTGTATATGGTGTGTGTACATAGTGTGCGTATATAGTATGCAGTATGTGTATATGGTGTGTGTATGTAGTGTGTGTATATAGTATGCAGTATGTGTATATGGTGTGTGTGTATATAGTATGCAGTATGTGTATATGGTGTGTGTACATAGTGTGTGTATATAGTATAAAGTATGTGGATAAGGTGTGTGTATATAGTATACAGTATGTGTATATGGTGTGTGTATATAGTATACAGTATGTGTATATAGTGTGTGTATATAGTGGAAAGTATGTGTATATGGTGTGTCTATATAATATACAGTAAGTGTATATAGTGTGTGTATATAGTATACAGTATGTGTATATAGTGTGTGTGTATATAGTATACAGTATGTGGATAAGGTGTGTGTATATAGTATACAGTATGTGGATAAGGTGTGTGTATATAGTATACAGTATGTGTATATGGTGTGTGTAAATAGTATACAGTATGTGTATATAGTGTGTGTAAATAGTATACAGTATGTGTATATGGTGTGTGTGTGTATATAGTGGAAAGTATGTGTATATGGTGTGTCTATATAATATACAGTAAGTGTATATAGTGTGTGTATATAGTATACAGTATGTGTATATAGTGTGTGTATATAGTGGAAAGTATGTGTATATGGTGTGTGTATATAATATACAGTAAGTGTATATAGTGTGTGTATATAGTGAACAGTATGTGTATATGGTGTATGTATATAGTGGACAGTATGTTTTATAGTCTGTGTATATATAGTGGACAGTATGTTTAAATGGTGTGTGTATAAACTGGACAGTATGTTTGTATGGTATGTGTATATAGTGGAAAGTATGTGTATATGATGTGTATATAATATACAGAAAGTGTATTTAGTGTGTGTATATAGTGGACAGTATGTGTATATGGTGTGTGTATATAGTGGAAAGTATGTGTATATGGTGTGTGTATATAATATACAGTAAGTGTATATAGTGTGTGTATATAGTATACAGTATGTGTATATAGTGTGTGTATATAGTGGAAAGTATGTGTATATAGTGTGTGTATATAGTGGAAAGTATGTGTATATGTTGTGTGTATATAATATACAGTAAGTGTATATAGTGTGTGTATATAGTATACAGTGTGTGTATATAGTGTGTGTATATAGTGGAAAGTATGTGTATATGGTGTGTGTGTATAATATAGAGTAAGTGTATATAGTGTGTGTGTATATAGTGGAAAGTATGTGTATATGGTGTGTGTATATTATATACATTAAGTGTATATAGTCTGTGTATATAGTGGAAAGTATGTGAATATGGTGTGTGTATATAGTGGAAAGTATGTGTATATGGTGTGTGTATATAATATACAGTATGTGTATACAGTGTGTGTATATAGTATACAGTATGTGTATATAGTGTGTGTATATTGTGTGTGTATATAGTGGAAAGTATGTGTATATGGTGTGTGTACATAGTATACAGTATGTGTACATAGTGTGTATATAGTGGACAATATGTGTATATGGTGTATGTATATAGTGGACTGTATGTGTATATAGTGGATAGTATGTGTATATGGTGTATGTATATAGTGGACTGTATGTGTATATAGTGGATAGTATGTGTATATGGTGTGTGTATATAGTGGATAGTATGTGTATATGGTGTGTGTATATAGTGGATAGTTTGTGTATATGGTGTGTGTATATAGTGGATAGTTTGTGTATATGGTGTGTGTATATAGTGGATAGTTTGTGTATATGGTATGTGTACATAGTGGACAGTATGTGTATATGGTGTGTGTATAATATACAGTAAGTGTATATAGTGTGTGTATTTAATAGACAGTATGTGCACATATTGTGTGTATATAGTATACAGTATGTGTATATGGTGTGTGTTTATAGTGGACAGTATGTGTATATGGTGTGTATATATAGTGGACAGTATGTGTATATGGTGTGTGTATATTGTATACAGTATGTGTATTTGGTGTATGTGTATATAGTGGACAGTGGCGCACATTTACTTACCTGGTCCATTCGCGTTCCAGCGGCGGTTTCTCTGACGAGCGTTCGGGTCTTCCGGCGATTCATGAAAGTCCTGCACCCGATGTCCACCAGGCGGCGCTGCTGCGCTGAAGTCCACCGAGGTGCCCCGGAGTTCATCGTCTTCATCGTGGTGCATGTGAGTATGGCCCGTTCAACCATTTATTTTTTTTAAATGCGGCGGTTTTTCCGAATCCGTTGGGTTACCGTTCGGCCACGCCCCCAATTTCCGTTGCGTGCATGCCGGCGCCGAAGCGCCACAAACCAATCGCGTGCGCCAAAATCCCGGGGCAATTCAGGGAAAATTGGCGCAAATCGGAAATATTCGGGTAACACGTCGGGAAAACGCGGCCTTTAGTAAATGACCCCCATTATGTGTATATGGTGTGTGTGTATATAGTGGGCAGTATGTGTATATGGTGTGTGTATATAGTGGACAGTATGTGTATATGGTGTGTGTGTATATAGTGGACAGTATGTGTATATTGTGTGTGTATATAGTAGACAGTATGTGTATATGGTGGACAGTCGGTACGTATAAAGTATTCAGTATGTGTATAAAGTGGATAGTATGTGTATATGGTGTGTGTATATAGTGGACAGTATGTGTATATGGTGTGTGCATATTGTATACAGTGGGGCACATTTACTTACCCGGTCCGTTCGCGATCCAGCGGCGCGTTCTCTGCGGTGGATTCGGGTCCGGCCAGGATTCATCAATGCAGTTCCTCCGACGTCCACCAGGTGGCGCTGCTGCGCTGAAGTCCGCTGGATTGCCTCGAAATACACCGGCCTATGCAGGATGAAGGTGAGTGAAATTTTCGCGACACAATTTTTTTTTTAAATGCGGCGGTTTTTCCGAATACGTCGGGTTTTCGTTCGGCCACGCCCCCCGATTTCCGTCGCGCGCATGCCGGCGCCAATGCGCCACAATCCGATCGCGTGCGCCAAAAACCCAGGGCAATTCAGGTACAATCGGCGCAAATCGGAAATATTCGGGTAACACGTCGGGAAAACGCGAATCGGGCCCTTAGTAAATGACCCCCAGTATGTGTATATGGTGTGTGTGTGTGTATAGTGGACAGTATGTGTATATGGTGTGTGTATATAGTGGACAGTATGGGGGTCATTTACTAAGGGCCCGATTCGCGTTTTCCCGACGTGTTACCCGAATATTTCCGATTTGCGCCGCTTGTACATGAATTGCCCCGGGTTTTTGGCGCACGCGATCGGATTGTGGCGCATCGGGGCCGGCATGCGCGCGACAGAAATCGGGGGGGCGTGGCCGAACGAAAACCCGACGTATTCGGAAAAACCGCCGCATTTAAAAAACGAAAATGTGTCGCTTGGGGAGCGCTCACCTTCACCTTCTATGGGATGGTGCATTCCGGGGCGTTAAGATTATTTTCGGCGCTGCAGCGCCACCTGGTGGACGGCGGAGGAACTACAATCTTAAATCCTTGCCGGACCCGAATCCTGTGCAGAGAACGCGCCGCTGGATCGCGAATGGGCCGGGTAAGTAAATGTGCCCCAATGTGTATATGGTGTGTGTGTGTATATAGTGGACAGTATGTGTATATGGTGTGTGTATATAGTGGAAAGTATAGAAATAGGAAGAACCAGCGCTTCAGACGTTCGTAGACGTAAAAAATTATCTTGATTCTTTATTCATACCTCTTAAAAGCATAAATGACGGCAGACGACACAACACAATGGAAACACATGGAATTCCCTGTGTTTCCATTGTGTTGTGTCGTCTGCCGTCATTTATGCTTTTAAGAGGTATGAATAAAGAATCAAGATAATTTTTTACGTCTACGAACGTCTGAAGCGCTGGTTCTTCCTATTTCTGTGCTGCTGCCCCGGGTCCATTGGGGATCTTTCTGTGTCCGTGCGCTGGATGTTCCACGTCTGACTGGTGAGCTGGATTCTACTTTTCTCCGTATGTTCTTGTGCTATAGTGGAAAGTATGTATATATGGTGTGTGTATATAGTATACAGTATGTTTATATAGTGTGTGTATATAGTGGATATTATGTGTATATGGTGTGTGTATACAGTGTACAGTATGTGTATATGGTGTGTATATACAGTGGACAGTATGTGGTGTGTACATAGTGGACAATATGGGGGTCATTTACTAAGGGCCCGATTCACGTTTTCCCGACATGTTACCCGAATATTCCGATTTGCGCCGATTTTCATTGTATTGCCCCGGGATTTTGGCGCACGCGATCGGATTTTGGCGCATCGGCGCTGGCATGCACGCAACGGAAATCGGGGGCGTGGCCGAACAAAAACCCGACAGATTTGGAAAAACCGCCGCATTTAAAAAACCGAAAGTGTCGCGGAGCTTGCACTTACCTTCATCCAGGATAGGCCGGTGTATTTGAGTGCGTTCCGATGCTCTTCAGCGCAGCAGTGCCACCTGGTGGACGGCGGAGGAACTACCTTAGTGAATCCCGTGCGGACCCGAATTTACCGCAGAGAACGCGCCGCTGGATCGCGAACGGACCGAGTAAGTAAATCTGCCCCTATGTGTATATGTTGTGTATATATAGTGGACAGTATGTGTATGTGGTGTGTGCATACAGTGTACAGTATGTGTATAAGGTGTGTATATAGTGGACAGTATGAGCAAATGGTGTATGTATATATCCTATGCAGTATGTGTATATGGTATATGTTTATAGTGGACAGTATGTGTATATGGTGTGTGTATATAGTGGACAGTATGTGTATATGGTATGTGTATACAGTAGACAGTGGGGCACATTTACTAACGGTCAGCACACCCCATTTCCGTCGGGTTTCCCAACTATTTCTGATTTGCGCTGCAATTAACAAGGGTTTTTGGCACACGGGATTGGTTTTTGGTGCTGACTTTCAAATTACACAAATTGGGGGGAGTGGCCTTTGGACAACCCGACTGATTCGGACTAAGCGCGGGATTTAAAATTCAAATTGTGTCGCAAGACAATGCACTCACATTCACCGGGAAGAAGAAGGTGAACTCAGCGGGGAAGCGTCACATGCAGGATATCGGGCGCACAATGTTAGTGAATTACACTGGACTTCATTCACGTCGGACAATGCACCTCGGGATTCCGCAACAGGACCGGGTAAGTAAATGTGCCCCAGTATGTGTTGTGGGGAATTGCTCTGGTAGTTGACAGGTAGCAGTGCAGGAAGCAGTGACACACGCAGGTTTAAAGTCCAATTTAAGTGTTTATTCACACTTGCAAAATAGAACACAAATTCAGCCTCGGCTTAGGCACATGCAAAAAAACATTACAAAAGTAATTCCTGCCCGGCTAGGCGCTGTCTAATACATTTGACGGACCCTAGCTATCCGGGTACCAGGCTGCCTGGCACACGCTCTTGGCCAGCAGCAAGACAGGAGACCCTCAGTTACCTTTGCTGTGAGAATGCAATCTCGCTTTCAGCTCTCCAGGTAGGGCCTCTCCTACTGCTTCTGGCCTGCAGACTAAATCAGGCCCTAACGAGGCCTGTGACCCACACCTGTGGGCAATTCACAAACCCAGGACCGAAGCCCGGGTGGAGTAGGAGTCCCACTACCAGCCTACCCCTACTCCATAATAAGCAGGCCCAGTGCGGACATTACAAATGTGTCTGTGTTAGCTAGGCCAACACAGACAAAGCAGACTATTCCTGCTTATCATGTCTGCATTAACCCTTGGGTTACTGCAGACAAACCCAGGGCTTTTACCACACACCCTTCATCTGCCTGTAAGACAGATAGCGGTTTTCCCAAATGACACCTCTCACTTTCTTACATACCCTCCCCTTCAGTTCAGACCCACCGGGGCGAACTCCTGACATTAAGCAATGCATTCGGGACAAGGCATCCGCATTGCCCTGTAGTTTCCCAGCTCTGTGCTCCACCGTAAAGCTGAAATTTTGGAGGGACAAGAATCACCTAGTCACCCTGGCATTCTTCTCCTTAGTTCTACTCATCCACGTGAGAGGAGAGTGGTCAGTTATGAGACGGAACTGTCGTAGTAGTACCGTAGGGACTCCAATGCCCATTTTATCGCCAGACATTCCTTCTCTATGATACTGTAATTTTTCTCTGCTGGCGTGAGCTTCCTGCTCAGGTAGGTAATGGGATGTTCTTCTCCATTCACCTCCTGAGAGAGGACAGCTCCCAGCCCTACATCTGACGCATCCGTCTGTGCAATAAACTCTCTCTTGAAGTTTGGCGTAATGAGGACGGTAGATCCACACAACGCAGACTTCAAGGCCTGAAAAGCACCTTCTGCTTGTTCATTCCATCGCACCATGACCGGCCTTTTACCCTTCAGCAGGTCTGTCAGGGGAGCGGACATGGTGGCAAAGTTTGGTATAAACCGTCTGTAGTACCCGACAATGCCCAGGAATGCCCTGACTTGTTTTGTGCTCACTGGTTGAGGCCAACCCTGTATAGCGTCAATCTTGTTGACCTGAGGTTTAATTATACCTCGACCAATCACATACCCCAAATAGTGTGTCTCCTCCATTCCCAGCGCACACTTCTTGGGGTTTGCAGTCAGGCCCGCTGCCCTTAGCGAGTTCACTACGGCCTGTACCTTGGCCAAGTGACTCGCCCAGTCTTGGCTGTAGATGATAATGTCATCTAGATAGGCGGAGGCGTATCTCCTATGTGGCTTTAACACTATGTCCATTAACCGTTGAAAGGTAGCGGGGGCCCCATGAAGCCCAAACGGTAACACAACATAGTGAAAAAGGCCCTCAGGGGTGATAAAGGCTGTCTTTTCCTTAGCCCTATCTGTCAGGGGTACCTGCCAATATCCTTTAGTTATATCCAGGGTGGTGAAGTACCGAGCACCCCCTAGTCTCTCAATAAGCTCGTCCAGCCGGGGCATGGGGTAGGCATCAAACTTAGACACCTCATTCAATTTTCTAAAATCGTTGCAAAATCGCAACGTCCCATCCGGTTTGGGAATTAGAACAATTGGACTGGCCCACTCACTTTTGGATTCCTCAATAACCCCTAGCTTCAGCATCTTCTGAACTTCTTCTGATATGGCTTGTCTACGAGCTTCAGGGACTCGGTACGGCCTTAATCTTACCTTTACCACTGGCTCAGTGACAATATCATGTTTAATTACAGATGTGTAGCCTGGCAACTCTGAGAACACATCTGTATTTCTTGCTACAAACTCTCTAGCCTCTTGCTGTTGCTCTTTGGTAAGGGTATCGGCTATTCGCACTTCTGCCTCCGGCACAGGCTTACCTGCAACCTGTGAGGGTATCGCAGGAGGTGGACTAGCCAGAACCATCTCTGTAAGCAGACTCTCTCTGTCTTTCCAGGCCTTTAACAGATTTACATGATAAGTCTGCTCGGGGTTTCTCCGTCCGGGCTGACGTATCCTGTAGTTCACCTCTCCTATTTTCTCTATAACCTCATACGGTCCTTGCCATTTAGCGAGAAACTTACTTTCTACAGTAGGGACTAGTACCAACACACGATCACCGGGATTAAAGGTCCTTACTTTTGCTGACCTGTTATAAACCCGGCTTTGAGTTCTTTGTGCCTCCTCCATATGCTCCTTAACAATGGGCATGACGGCCGCCACCCTGTCCTGCATATCTGAGATATGGTCTATTACACTTTTGTGGGGGGTGGGCTCTTGTTCCCATGTCTCTTTGGCTATGTCCAGGACCCCTGGGATGTCTGCCATACACTAACTCAAGCGGCGAGAACCCAGTAGAGGCTTGTGGGACTTCTCGGATGGCGAACATTAAATATGGCAACAGTACATCCCAGTCCTTCCCATCCTTGTTTACCACCTTTTTTAGCATACTCTTTAAAGTTTTGTTAAACCGTTCTACCAATCCATCCGTCTGAGGATGGTACACAGAGGTGCGTAACTGTTTAATATTAAAGAGCCAACATAGCTCCTTGGTGACTTTTGACATAAAAGGAGTCCCCTGATCTGTGAGGATCTCCTTGGGAAGTCCCACCCGGCAGAACATGGCAAACAACTCTTTAGCAATTAGTTTCGCCGAGGTGTGCCGTAGTGGGATGGCCTCAGGATATCGGGTAGCATAGTCCATGACTACCAGGATATGCTGATGCCCCCGAGCAGATTTAACCAAAGGACTGACCAAATCCATTGCGACCCTTTCAAAGGGTACCTCAATAATGGGCAGAGGTACCAACGGACTTCGAAAGTGTACCATGGGAGCATGCAATTGACAATCAGGGCAAGTTTCACAATACCTTTTTACCCTATCGTACACTCCGGGCCAATAAAAACACTGCAAGATGCGTTCCAGAGTTTTTTTTTTTGTGGTACCTAGGTGCCCTCCCATCACATGCTTATGTCCAAGGTCTAACACCATCTGACGATATGGCTGAGGTACCATTAACTGCTCCCGGGTTTCACCGTGGACCTTATCAATGCGGTACAATAACTCCTGATTTACCACCACTCGAGGGAACAACTTATCCGCACCTGGGTGCTGAGGTACACCATTAATCTCTACCACATTTTCTCTGGCGCGGACCAGAGTGGGGTCCTGGAGTTGTGCAGTACCAAAGTTGTCACGGGATACCTCCAAATCCGACAACTGCGGTCCTGTCACTACCTCCTCAGTTTCGCCTGCCATAACATCTAGGGGAAACATTGCACTTCCATCTTCTGTGGCGGTCACCTCTACGGCAGGAACTCCAGAATCTGGGTCATCAGGCTCGGGTTCAGAGATCTGACCAGACAACACAGGAGAACAACCCCCCAACTCTTGGTTTCCCCGCCATAGAGTCCAGAACATGGGGAAGTCCCGTCCCAAAATAAGATCATGGGGCAAGTTCATGACAAACCGCTGCCTCATGTAGCGTCTCTCCACAAGAGGTCTGGAAGTTAATAACTGTGGTGGGGTAGTCCTTTACGTCCCCATGGATGCACAGGACTCCAATTGTGCGCCCTGTGACCGCCTTGGGGTCTGTGAGGGACCCATTAATCAAGGTCACCCGACTGCCTGAGTCCAGCAGGGCCAACACTGGATGCCCTGCCACAGTCACCCGGCACAGGTGGCGCTCATCAGCAGAGTCGGGGCTAGTAGCTGTGTAGACAGGGACAGCATAGAGAGAAACCCTTCTGGCGGAACTGTAGTCCATGGGCTCTGAGGAATTGGGGCAATGGGCTGCAATATGACCTGGCTCATGGCAGGTCCAACAGGTGGGAGCCTCCCCCCTCCTCCTCCCCTGGGGTACTTCCCGGACATTGGGCGTTGTCCTGCCCCGGGAATTTGTGGGTGACAAGACCTTCCGTGCCTTAAGGCCTGTCTTGGTATAAGGGGCTTTCTTTGTTAGGGCCTGAGTGGCACAAAACCTCTCCACCAACCCCACCAGCGCATCGGCATCAGACGGGTCCCCGTGTCCCACCCATTGTTGGATCTCACCCGGCAAGGCCCGCAGGAAACGGTCCAAAACAACCTTCTCGACCATCTGGGCTGGGGTTGATGTCTCCGGCTGAAGCCACTTGTGGACCAAGTGAACAAGTTGGTGCATCTGCCCCCTCAGTGGTAGCGCCTCCTGGTATCTCCAGCTATTCACTCTTTGAGCGCGTAGATGCTGATCCACTCCTAGTCGGGCCAAGATCTCTGCCTTTACCTTGGAGTAGTCCCGGGCATTCCTCGCTCAGGTCGTAGTATGCCTGCTGGGGATCAGCAACGAGGAAGGGGGCCAACACCTCTGCCCAGTGCTGCTGTGGCAACCTCTCTCGGGTGGCCACCCTCTCAAAGCCTGTCAGATAGGCCTCCACATCATCCTCGGCGGTCATCTTGGTCATAGCTTTGCGGACCTCTTTCCTGGCGTCCTTCACCGTCATTGCTGGGACAGTCCTTTGCTGAGCAGCGGTCAGGGCTGTTACCTGCTGGAGCAGCAATCTGTTTGTCTCTTGCTGCTGCACGTTGGACTGGACAAGCTGCTTGATTAACTCCTCCATGGCTGTGGCTTGCAGCTTCAGTGCTGTCCAGGACATGCACTAGTGTATACTTCACTGCACTATGCCCGCTCCATTCCACCATGTGTGGGGAATTGCTCTGGTAGTTGACTGGTAGCAGTGCAGGAAGCAGTGACACACGCAGGTTTAAAGTCCAATTTAAGTGTTTATTCACACTTGCAAAATAGAACACAACTTCAGCCTTGGCTTAGGCACATGCAAAAAAACATTACAAAAGTAATTCCTGCCCGGCTGGCTAGGCGCTAATACATTTGACGGACCCTAGCTATCCGGGTACCAGGCTGCCTGGCACCTGCTCTTGGCCAGCAGCAATACAGGAGACCCTCAGTTACCTTTGCTGTGAGAATGCAATCTTGCTTTCAGCTCTCCAGGTAGGGCCTCTCCTACTGCTTCTGGCCTGCAGACTAAATCAGGCCCTAACGAGGCCTGTGACCCACACCTGTGGGCAATTCACAAACCCAGGACCGAAGCCCGGGTGGAGTAGGAGTCCCACTACCAGCCTACCCCTACTCCATAATAAGCACGCCCAGTGCGGACATTACAAATGTGTCTGTGTTAGCTAGGCCAACACAGACAAAACAGACTATTCCTGCTTATCATGTCTGCATTAACCCTTGGGTTACTGCAGACAAACCCAGGGCTTTTACCACACACCCTTCATCTGCCTGTAGGACAGATAGCGGTTTTCCCAAATGACACCTCTCACTTTTTTACAGTGTATATGGCGTGTGTATATAGTGGATAATATGGGGCACTGAGCGGACCTGAGCGGGGAAGCGACACATGCAGGAAATGGTGCGCACATGGGATCGCGACAGGACCGGGTAAGTAAATGTGTCCCAGTATGTGTATATTGCGTGTGTATACAGTGGACAATATGGGGCACTGAGCGGAACTGAGCGGGGAAGCGACACATGGAGGAAATGGTGCGCACATGGGATCGCGACAGGACCGGGTAAGTAAATGTGCCTCATACTGTCCACATACACATATTGGGGCTTATTTACTAAGGGTCCGCGGACCGCATTTTTGTCAGGTTTCCCGACTTTTTCCGTTTTGTGCCGCATTTAACTTGGGTTTTTGCCGCACGCGATCAGATTAGTGCCTCTACAGTAGCCAATAATGTAACAGTGCCTCTACAGTAGCCAACATAACCTTGGTGCCCCCACAGTAGTCAATATAGCAACAGTGTCCTTCTGTGCCCTTAGTGATTGGGCCCTTCAGTAGGCACTAATCAAAGGTCCTTATGTACCCAACAGTCAAAGGGCCTCAGGGTAGCCAATAGTCACAAGTTCCTCACCATAGCCAATAGTCACAGGCTCCTCACCATAGCCAATAGTCACAGGCTCCTCACCATAGCCAATAGTCACAGGCTCCTCACCATAGCCAATAGTCACAGGCTCCTCACCATAGCCAATAGTCACAGGCTCCTCACCATAGCCAATAGTCACAGACTCCTTACCATAGCCAATAGTCACAGACTCCTCACCATAGCCAATAATCACAGGCTCCTTACCATAGCCAATAGTCACAGGCTCCTCACCATAGCCAATAGTCACAGGCTCCTCACCATAGCCTATAGTCACAGACTCCTCACCATAGCCAATAGCCACAGGCTCCTCACCATAGCCAATAGTCACAGGCTCCTCACCATAGCCAATAGTCACAGGCCCCTTACCATAGCCAATAGTCACAGGCTCCTCACCATAGCCAATAGTCACAGGCTCCTCACCATAGCCAATAGTCACAGACTCCTCACCATAGCCAATAGTCACAGGCTCCTCACCATAGCCAATAGTCACAGGCCCCTCACCTTAGCCAATAATCACAGGCTCCTTACCATAGCCAATAGTCACAGGCTCCTCACCATAGCCAATAGTCACAGGCTCCTCACCATAGCCAATAGCCACAGGCTCCTCACCATAGCCAATAGCCTCAGGCTCCTCACCATAGCCAATAGTCACAGGCTCCTCACCATAGCCAATAGTCACAGACCCCTTACCATAGCCAATAGTCACAGGCGCCTCACCATAGCCAATAGTCACAGGCTCCTCACCATAGCCAATATTCACAGACTCCTCACCATAGCCTATAGTCACAGGCCCCTCACCTTAGCCAATAGTCACAGGCCCCTCACCTTAGCCAATAGTCACAGGTTCCTCTGCATAGTCAATAGTCACAATGTCCACACTATAGCCAATAGTCACAGGTTCCTCTGCATAGTCAATAGTCACAATGTCCACACCATAGCCAATAGTCACAGGTTCCTCTACATCAGTTTTCCCCAACCACCGGTCCGCGGCCCAAGACCGGGCCTTGGAACACCTGGTACTGGGCCGCGCCTGACCTCTGTAAAACAAAAAAAAACCCCACCAAATAATGCACTGCTCTATTGACGACAAGTGTCATGATGTCATAACATCATGCTATTAGTGAAGGGAAGGAAGAGAAGACTGTTGCAGGGGAATGAGGAAGGTAAGTATTTTTGTTTTTGACAGAGTTCGGCTGGGAAAGGGGACATTGGAAGCATAAAGTGAGGGAAGCAAAGGAAAGGAGTCATGAAGGGAAGACATAATGCAGTAAAGGGGACATGGGAGGGGAGCCTGCTACAGTAAAAAGGACACTACAAGTTGGGGTGCTTCTTCAGGAAATGGAACGATGTAAGCTAAGCACACAGGGAGTTATGGTGGAGCATTCAAATATACATTTTTAGCTATGAAGCTATGACACCAGACCGCAACCCCCCACCGAACTGGTCCCTGAAGAAAATGTATGTTTACAGCTGGTCCCTGGGCAGAAAAAGGTTGGGGATCACTGCTCTACATAGTCAATAGTCACAGGGCACCCACCATAGCCAATAGTCACAGGAGATTAATGACTGTTTTTGTTCAGAATGGAATAGTTAGTTATAAGTAGAGATGAGCGAGCACTAAAATGCTCGGGTGCTCGTTACTCAAGTCAAACTTTTCCTGATGCTCGAGTGCTCGTTTCAAAAAACGAACCCCATTGAAGTCAATGGGAGACTCAAGCATTTTTCAAGGGGACCAAGGCTCTGCAATAAAATGTGTCATTTTATTGAGAAATAAGTCAGTCCTGTTTGCTGTTAACTGTGTTCACTGTTTTCACTGTGTTCTTCATTGTTCTTCACTGTGTTTCCTTATGTAAAAGCTCGATCTCGAGCTGGCAAAATACTCGTCCGAGCAACGAGCCATTTCGAGTATGATAATACTTGAACGAGCATCAAGCTCGGACGAGTATGCTCGCTCATCTCTAGTTATAAGCCATCTGGATGAGGTGGAGTTTGAAGTCTTCAACCTAGAACTTAATTAAAAAAAAATTACAGGTGGGGGGGTTGTGGTTACTAAATTTTGCTAGGGAGCTCCATGGCATCTGTATATTCCACTGGTCACATTTACATACACAGCTACATATAACACACTGTACCAACGTATAGCTACATCTGATCCTACACATCAAACACATATATAAGACCGTACACACATACATTCTTATACTACCTACAGTTTATTGATAAGTCGCGTGCTAGTAACTGGTTAATATGTTCTCACCTCTTGTTCTGGTGACAAGGAACACGGCAGAAGACGTTTCCGTGTGACAATATGTAACATTGTGCGATTCCTCCATGGAACGTGAAGCCTCTCATCATCTGCTGGATTTGATTCATTGACCTCCTGTGATATTGCACAGAGGAGGATCTCGGATGAGTGAAGGTGACACCATGATGATGAGATATGTTAACATGAATGAAAACCTGTCATTATCATGAAACATGAAGCAGAAGGGGGGGCGGGGGTCTTAATTAGCGGCTGTGAAATGTTCTCCACTTCTAGATGATATCACCCTGGTCCTCAGATCCTGCAATCTGTCTGCATTGACTAATGGACGCTGTGACTATCACATGAGAAGAGATGACATGTGATTATGGGATTTGCCGGGGTTTGATATACAATTCCATATTGTTAACTATTTAAGCGGAATCATAAATGTCTGAGTAACTGGAAGGACAACTAAAGGGGAGCAGAGGATTCAGTGTTATGTACAATCCCTCAGCTGGATGTAAAAGTGAAAGGAAGGTGCTCTGCATCTATGGCCACCATGGGTAGGACGTGGATCTATCAGACATATGTAGTGTATATACAATATATGGTTACCCCTTGTCTCAGCTAGTCCCCAAAGGTGGCGTCTTTGGTGATGAGATGATTGGCTTAAATTTGGCTAAAAAATCAACCGATATTACAGAAAATGTTCACTACAGGAGAAAAGTGGTATTACACGGCACCATCTGACCATCATACATGCAATACATACAATTATGAGTACACATACAGTACAGGCATATCAATTTTTCAATTGAACAGGTCATCTGCAACACCACTTGTCTCCTGCAGAAGCCATTGCTCTTGAGGTGTCCATATGCCAACCAGTGTAATGAGGCTGGATGAGGAGCTTTCTGTCCACCGTCATTGCAACCAACGCTTCGATGTATGAGCTGTATGTAATAAGAGCTGTTATGTAGAGGAATCATTGATCCAAATGTTGAACATCCAAAAGCAACCCCCATTCTTAGGAAACAGGAACCACGTCTCACTGGAGCTGCTACACATGGACCTCTTTCTGCATGATTGTACATGCAGATTGTACATCCATCCAAAACCAAACCCCATTCTTAGAAAAAAGGAAACAGCAGCCAAAGAAGCTGCTAAACATGGACTACTTATTGCTTGATGGCCTCTACCAACACCCTGCCGTACAATATTCTGCAGATATTCAATATTGCTGCTAAATGCAGCAGGAACATTATGCACAGAAACGTAAACCTCAGGTTGGTGAAGAAGCAGTAGCCAAATGTGCAAGATGGTGTAACAGGGGTCACCCTTTGCTACAGTGTTGAGTGTAGTCAGTGTTTGACTGACTCACCAGGGAACCTCCGGAAGGTCCGGACTCTATCCTAATACTGATCCCCAGATATACACCTGACCACAAGCTAGTAGGATATTTTTATAAGGGATAATGGGGGATGAGTCTCCTGAATTATTTTATCTGGTTGGCCCAAGGAATCCCAGAAAGCCCATCGGTAAGTAGCGGGAGATTTCTTGTTAAGTGTCCACATCTATTGTAATAAAGTGGTGTCACAAAGAGCATCTGTCAATCTGGATGACCTGACAGAAGATATCAGATCATTGCAGATCCCAAATAAATGCTACATTTATCATTATTTAGGAAGCATTCTTAAAAGTAAGAGCACTCTGAAGCCGGTACACAAAAGAGGAACCAAGGGAATTAGTGGAATGAGTGGATTAGAGTTCATCAAAATGTTATTAGACTTGAGGTCACATAGTCTGGAAAACAATGACATACATGTTCTGATTAGGGACGAGGAGACCTGTTCCATGTTCGTCCAAACCTGAAGAGTTCTTACCGGGTAACACCAGTAGGGCTTGATGCGTGCCGCCATATTCCCAAGGAACATTGCCATGGAAAACTTCATTGGAAAGCCACAATCCAAGAGTAAATCACGGCTGCTTTGATTGCCAGTACCGATCAAGGTTGTCACATGTGGGGTATGAGCCCGTAGGCCTGGCTGAAGTCCGGGTTCAGGTTTGTATTCGCTCATGGGGGATGCTCTTTGCCTAGAGGATTTTATTATTGTTGGAGCAGGTAGATCGAGCTTTCCTCTGCCATAGGATATTGTGGCCGCTCAGACAATACACAAGTTCAGGAGCCTAAAGGGAGAATATCATATGTTCTGTTGACTTTATTTGGACTCCATCTGGGTCAACACTCTCTAACTGTAGGTTGGACTTGTGTCTTTATTTAACTATAAAAGCATAGAATTGTATAAACCCATAAAGAGCCCATCTTGAAGGCAACTCCTGTGTTTAGTTCTTCTATTTCTACAGATCTATTTTTATACTGCAATAACCTCTTATTGTCGGTGCATTGCCAAGATGTTTGTTGAATCACCGCGCATATATGAAGGATGATGTCTCTGTAAAGGCCACGGTTAAATACGGGGAGATGAGATAGAGAAGGATCTTGCCACTGTCACTTACTTTCCTCCCTGATGAGTAAGGTTGACAGTCATCTCTAAATGAACAGAGAATGCTACTTGATAATTTTCTACAGAGCCAGCCATGTAATATCATGTTAGCAACTTTCCTTCACAACCTTCCAGGAACAGAATCAGGTAGAGAAAAGTAACACTTTCAATTTAACAACTGCAAAATAAATCAGCAGGGAAAGCTCAGATGGAGACAGAAAGCCGGTCCATCTGTTCCTGTTAACTTCATACTGGCATGTGAGTCTGACCTTAGGAAACCTAGAGGAAGGAATTAACATTGAGGCAAAAAAATTGCTTCAAAATCCTCTGTTCTGAATTCAGACATTGACAACCATATACAATATATACAACAGATACAACATTAATCAATGGCACCTGTCAAGGGGTAGGATATGTTAGGTATCCAATAAAGAGTCAGTAGGTTGACATGTCGTAAGCTAGAAATATGGGAAAGCACAAGGATCGGCGTGACTTTGGCAAAGGCCATGCTGGGAAGGACGATGATTGGATCAGAGGTTCTTCAAAATAGCAGGTCTTAGGGTGTGTAGGGTATATAGTGGCTACTAGTAAATGCCCACAATGGCAAAGTGTCCATAAGGAGATCTCTTACTTCTCAACCCAACTGAAAATCCAGTTCCCTGGACTATACTGAAGAGATGCAACCACATGGAAACAACTTTGTTTACGGTTGGGAATCTGTTCCTTCTGGAATAGATATAATAGTTTGCCCTGAATCATGTCATTAGGGTTCCTAAAAGTCATGCTTGATGTTAAGGTGAGTGTCTTGCAAGGTAGCTAAGAGGTAATGTTTTCCTTATCCTTATACCCTGAAAAACATGTTTGGATATTTTCTAGAATCCCCCAGTGGAGTGTCAAAGGCTGTAAGTCTCCACACACTGCCAAAAGGCAAAGTGTCCGTAAGGAGAGCTCTTACTTCCCAACCCAACTCAAAATTCTCCCACTCAGCTAAACCAGGTCCCTGCACTGTCCTGACAAAATACAAATCATCCAAATATCCAGTGCTGTTTAGAGTTGGGAATCTGTTCCTTCTGAAATAGATATTCAGCTTTGACTTTTATCTCACATCATGTCATTAGGCTTCCTGGAAGTCATGCTTGATGTTAGGAGAACTCTTACTCCCCGACCCCAGAAAAAAAAATTAACTCTGAGCTTGTAGATGCCCTAGTGATGTCAGGAAGAGCAGGCAGAAAAAGCATGTGCTCAGAATGTAATATAAATTGTTCTGTTAGTATTTAAGAAGTAACTAAGATATTCTGCTGGAGATGTAAGGGAATTGTATTCTACATTATTACAGAAGTTACTTTGCTATAAGAAGGTTTCTGAGTCGTATGTGAAGCCTTCTGCTGGTCTACTAGGGTGTGCCACAGGTCCATGGCTCTCATGGTACGGAAGCCTTTTCTCCTATCGGCTCTTTACCATATATTTTACAAAAGATTTTTTTATGTAATTACACTAATTACCCTTGTCCCCTTTTAGATCTCCCTCACTTTACACTCCACTAAATCTGATCTTTCTAAGCTCTCCAACAACCTTCTCGCAGCTAATTTTGGAGACTATTCTCTTCTCCTTCTTCTGGATCTTCTGTAGCGTTTGACATAACACTTTTAAGTGCCCCCTTTTCTGCATGTCCCTCTTCCTCTTCTGACTGAGTTACTGAAGTCTGAGTCCAAAATCTTCAGCATTTTTTTTATCTAAACTGCCGCACCATTGGACAAACTATTTTTCTCCTAATTGTTTCCCCTAAATCCCTTCCTCATGCAATCCCTTGGTTGAACTTGATGGACAAGTGTCTTTTTTCAACTGTATAAACTATTAGATTTGGTTATATGCTGATGATAGCCATTTATACACTTTTCCACATAACATCACACCAACTAGATAACACAATTGTCTATAAATCCAGACTCTATGAGGAACCCTCCACTCTGTGCCAGATAATGCTCTGGTAGCCCATCACCTTCTGAATTCAATTCAAACAAATCTCCCTCATTCACAAAGCTGCATCTACCTACGTCTCACCTTAATCACCCAACCCTTGCTCTCTGATCTTCCAGTGATCTAAGTTCATACTCTCTTTAATTTGTATCTCCCACTCAAAACTTCTCTCGACGCACCAATTCTCTAGAATTGAGAATAGCCAACAACCAAAGCTTGAGACGTGCATCAAAACAACCATCTCTTCAGGCAGGTCAATCACACTTTCTAACTATGTGTAACTTTCACTCTATTTCTACTATGTGACCCTGTGTACTCCATGGGGCATATTTATCAGGACGTCAGTGGCGCAGAGGTCCTGAAATAATTGCAGATGCTAGCTTATTGCTAGCACTTGCGATTATTTGCCCCAATCCGCCACCTTCACGCCAGTGGGGCATGAAGAGGTGTAAAGGGGGGCGTGGCCAGCCGAGTGGAGGGCGTGGGCATCCCGGAGTGGGCCGGTGCGGGGACAGTAATGCCACGCTCACTGCATATGATAAATGTACCGCCATGGACTTATGTTATCCTTTAGCACTTCATACCATTAAACCGATTACTCTGTAGGCCGATGCTCCCTGGATTCTGTAAATACAGATAGCGGCTGCTTCATGAAGCTTTATTTATTTTATAATCTCCTTTTTCATATATCCTCTTTATAGACTGTAAGTAGAGAGGAGCGGGATTACTTTTTAAGTTCAGGTCTGGGGTTTGGGTTTGGACCAATTACAGCTATGGACAGTTGATAGGTGTCAATGTGCCAGATTGGCTGCAAGGATGCTAATGCGGCAATATGTTTGGGTTGTGCAGGACGTACCTGAACCCGAACTTAAAGTTTAGATCTGCTCATCTCTTATTGTAAACTTTTGCGATCAGGACCCACACTCCATTTGTTCAGTGTAACCATGTTTATTGTTTTTAGTTTGTTACCCAATGATCTGCTTAATATGTCGGAACTGTGTAAGTAAAGATCTTTTTATTATTATCTCACACAAGATATTCCATTGAACATGGAATACGTCTTCTTCTATTATCTTAGAATATAATGCATCTACCTCTTTATATGCCGAGTGAGATAGCAAAATCTACTGAAGCTTCATCACATTTTCATATACCGTAAAAAATAATATTTCTGCCCGTGTATTAATGAATGGGTTGTATTTTATGTTGTAGGAATAACGTGCGTAAATAATGTTTCTTTTTGCTCTATTTATATCGCTGTCATCCCTCTTATTATCCCTCTACAAATGGATTTTCTAACACACTTTTGAAGATGGAAAGGGCAAGACGCTCATTGATCAGCAGACTGTCAGGTGAACAGCTGAGTCACGTCGCCGCCACCAGTCAAGGCCACAAATCCCTTCTTCTTATACATGGGGGAAAAAAAAGAAAAAGCTAAATTATATTCTATTGATTTTTAACACTATAGATTCTATAGAGTCTTACACAAGTATGATTATAGTAACTCTTACGTAACTGCAAAATTGCAACCATACTAGCCAAAAACCTTTGGGTTCCTTTGGTCCACCAGTTAAATCAAAAATTGAGGGCCACTGCTGAAACCCTTTAACAAATTCCTAAATATTGTTAACACTAAAGATGAAGGAACCTGTTCAGGTTTGGGTTTGTAGAGTTTTGGCAAACCCCAATGTTTGATATGATTACTGCTTTGATTTGGAAATGCTCAACCCTACTGGTAACACCTTTGATTGGAGTAAGCAATGGCATTTTCCCCAGGATTGTCGCTCCCAGTGCCATAATTGGAGAGGCATTTAGATACCGCTGGCATTTAAAGGCATAATACTCATGATCGGTGCCAGCACTAATCCTGGGTGTTACCGACCGGGGTGAAGCCGAATGATGAACCCAAAACTGAACTTCTGCATCAGAGGCCACTCATCCCTAGTCAACACATATTTCTTTCAGTTGTTGCCACCTCTTCCTCCTGCCTTGAACTGCTACGGTGCTGGGAGTCCTGTTCATAACTTTCTGGTTGGTTATTACTCCAAATTGAACCTTCTTAGCTATGTGAGCCAGAAAACATGGCTACAAAGCAGCAAGTCTAAGTCAGGGTTAAGATACTGCCAGATGATTGGTGACTGTGGTCCACAGCATGGGTGAGAAGGCAGGACCCAGAGGTGATTGATACAGATTTCCTAATATCTGAATCTAGACAGTAAATAAATCTGCAGTATATAAAACACCCTGGGGTGTTTTTCAAATTATCTTTCCATATTACATAATGCGTAGGGTGCTTGAGATACGGAAAGTTGAATTACAGAGAGTATAATCTGCAGTTCACAACTCATGCAGTAGATGTAGGCCCACCTTGCTCGGAGTCCCCCAGCAGTTTCATATGTTCACCTGTGGAGCAGTTGAAACTGACTGGTACAGTGTACCATGTGTGATTATTGTGGTGAAACAGAAGTATGAGATATGAGATATGTTTAACCTTCATTTTTTCATTAATGGGGATTTCTGGTGTCTCCACTCCACTAGATAAGTCATGAGTATGTTGACAGTGTGCCTTCAAAAATTGGACTTCCACAATAATTAACTTTTCTGCTGCCTCCAGAAACCCGCTCATATAATACAGATGAAACCAGAAGAAGAAGGTCTTCACCACTTTATGGTGGAAAGACCAGTTCAGACCAAGAAGCTGTAGCACAACTTCCAATCAAGTGAATGAAAGCTAAGGTGCAGATCCATGGAACATGGCTTCTGGCTTTTTTCACTATCCAGGTACAAGCTCCTGGTGGCAACTGGAGAAGGTGGTCAATCTGGGTGTTGAATCCCTCGTGTTCCAGTTATAGAGCTGCTAACTGGTGTTGGGTCTGGGTGTTGAATCCCTCGTGTTTCAGTTATAGAACTGCTGATTGGTGTTGGGTCTGGGTTTTGTATCCCTCGTGTTCCAGTTATAGAGCTGCTAATTGGTGTTGGGTCTGGGTGTTGAATCTCTCGTGTTCCAGTTACAGAGCTGCTGATTGGTGTTGGGTCTGGGTGTTGAATCCCTCATGTTCCAGTTATAGAGCTGCTGATTGGTGTTGTTCCTGGGTGTTGAATCCCTCGTTTTCCAGTTATAGAGCTGCTGATTGGTGTTGGGTCTGGGTGTTGAATCTCTCGTGTTCCAGTTATAGAGCTGCTGATTGGTGTTGTTCCTGGGTGTTGAATCCCTCGTTTTCCAGTTATAGAGCTGCTGATTGGTGTTGGGTCTGGGTGTTGAATCTCTCGTGTTCCAGTTATAGAGCTGCTGTTTGGTGTTGGTTCTGGGTGTTGAATCCCTCATGTTCCAGTAATAGAGCTGCTGATTGGTGTTAGGTCTGCGTGTTGAATCCCTTGTGTTCCAGTTATAGAGCTGCTGATTGGTGTTGGGTCTGGGTGTTGAATCCCTTGTGTTCCAGTTATAGAGCTGCTAATTGGTGTTGGTTCTGGGTGTTGAATCCCTCGTGTTCCAGTTATAGAGCTGCTGATTGGTGTTGGTTCTGGGTGTTGAATCCCTCATATTCCAGTAATAGAGCTGCTGATTGGTGTTGGGTCTGGGTGTTGAATCCCTCGTGTTTCAGTTATAGAGATGCTAACTGGTGTTGGGTCTGGGTGTTGAATCCCTTGTGTTCCAGTTATAGAGCTGCTGATTGGTGTTGGGTCTGGGTTTTGTATCCCTCGTGTTCCAGTTATAGAGCTGCTAATTGGTGTTGGGTCTGGGTGTTGAATCTCTCGTGTTCCAGTTATAGAGCTGCTGATTGGTGTTGGGTCTGGGTGTTGAATCCCTCATGTTCCAGTTATAGAGCTGCTGATTGGTGTTGTTCCTGGGTGTTGAATCCCTCGTTTTCCAGTTATAGAGCTGCTGATTGGTGTTGGGTCTGGGTGTTGAATCTCTCGTGTTCCAGTTATAGAGCTGCTGTTTGGTGTTGGTTCTGGGTGTTGAATCCCTCATGTTCCAGTAATAGAGCTGCTGATTGTTGTTGGGTCTGGGTGGTGAATCCCTCGTGTTTCAGTTATAGAGATGCTAATTGGTGTTGGGTCTGGGTGTTGAATCCCTTGTGTTCCAGTTATAGAGCTGCTGATTGGTGTTGGTTCTGGATGTTGAATCCCTCGTGTTTCAGTTATAGAGCTGCTGATTGGTGTTGGGTCTGGGTGTTGAATCCCTTGTGTTCCAGTTATAGAGCTGCTGATTGGTGTTGGTTCTGGGTGTTGAATCCCTCGTGTTCCAGTTATAGAGCTGCTAATTGGTGTTGGGTCTGGGTGTTGAATCCCTTGTGTTCCAGTTATAGAGCTGCTGATTGGTGTTGGGTCTGGGTGCTGAATCCCTCGTGTTCCAGTTATAGAGCTGCTAATTGGTGTTGGTTCTGGGTGTTGAATCCCTTGTGTTCCAGTTATAGAGCTGCTGTTTGGTGTTGGTTCTGGGTGTTGAATCGCTCGTGTTCCAGGTATAGAGCTGCTAATTGGTGTTGGGTCTGGGTGTTGAATCTCTCGTGTTCCAGTTATAGAGCTGATGATTGGTGTTGGGTCTGGGTGTTGAATCCCTCATGTTTCAGTTATAGAGCTCCTGATTGGTGTTGGTCCTGGGTGTTGAATCCCTCGTTTTCCAGTTATAGAGCTGCTGATTGGTGTTGGGTCTGGGTGTTGAATCTCTCGTGTTCCAGTTATAGAGCTGCTGATTGGTATTGGGTCTGGGTGCTGAATCCCACGTGTTCCAGTTATAGAGCTGCTGATTGGTGTAGGGTCTGGGTGTTGAATCCCTCACGTCCCTCTTATAGAGCTGCTAATTGGTGTTGGTTCTGGGTGTTGAAACCCTCGTGTTCCAGTTATGGAGCTGCTGATTGGTGTTGGATCTGGGTGCTGAATCCATCGTGTTCCAGTTATAGAGCTGCTGATTGGTGTTGGGTCTGGGTGCTGAATCCCTTATGTTCCAGTTATAGAGCTGCTGATTGCTGTTGGGTCTGGGTGTTGAATCTCTCGTGTTCCAGTTATAGAGCTGCTGATTGGTGTTGGGTCTGGGTGTTGAATCCCTCATGTTCCAGTTATAGAGCTGCTGATTGGTGTTGGGTCTGGGTGTTGAATCCCTCATGTTCCAGTTATAGAGCTGCTGATTGGTGTTGGTCCTGGGTGTTGAATCCCTCGTTTTCCAGTTATAGAGCTGCTGATTGGTGTAGGGTCTGGGTGTTGAATCCCTCATGTCCCTCTTATAGAGCTGCTAATTGGTGTTGGTTCTGGGTGTTGAATCTTTCGTGTTCCAGTTATAGAGCTGCTGATTGGTGTTGGGTCTGGGTGTTGAATCCCTCATGTTCCAGTTATCGAGCTGCTAATTTGTGTTGGGTCTGGGTGTTGAATCCCTCTTGTTCCAGTTATAGAGATACTGATTGGTGTTGGATGTGGGTGTTGAATCCCGCGTGTTCCAGTTATAGAGCTTGTAATTGGTGTTGGGTCTGGGTGTTGAATGCCTCATGTTCCAGTTATAGAGCTGCTGATTGGTGTTAGGTCTGGGTGTGGAATCCCTTGTGTTCTAGTTATAGAGCTACTAATTGGTGTTGGGTCTGGGTGTTGAATCCCTTGTGTTCCAGTTATCGAGCTTCTAATTGGTGTTGGTTCTGGGTGCTGAATCCCTCGTGTTCCAGTTATAGAGCTGCTGATTGGTGTTGGGTCTGGGTGTTGAACCTCTACTGATCACACACTGATAATCTGTCCATTAAGAGACTACAATTTACATCACCACACCAAATCATTTACAAGACCACTTGGTACACCAATTTTAATGCACTTTAGGGTGGTCACCACATTTCACTGTATATTCACTACATCTCTTTTTGGGTTTTAAGAAAATGCAAGAAAGAAGCTCAATTGTATATAGTACTATGAATGGGATCCTATAGGTTAAAAACTATTTTGAAAAAATCATAAACATTGTTTCGTAAAAGTAAGTCGTGATATTTGTAGACGATGGACAGAAACAAAGTAAAAGTTGGATTTCTAAGTTACTGTATAGTTAATATTCTTGTCTTTATCTTAACCAAATTCTTAAAGCATCATTAATCTCAAATACACAGACCTATTTATGGAACGCATCCTGAAGAAGGTGTAACTAAGGGCTTAAATATTCACGGCCATAAATTTGTCGTGAAGGCTCCGCTTTAAAGGTGAGATGATTTTACTTCCATACCCCTGTAGTGGTGATTTGTGGGTAATTTCATAATGCTTGTAAAATCTTGTATATCATTACAAATCTATCAGAATTTTTTCTTACGCTTACAATATACGGCTCCCTTTATAAGGCAGGATAATTAAAATGTCAATTTACTTTCAATTAACTGTACTGAAATCCTCAACCTATTTCATAGCACGGCAGCAATGAATCACTCCCACTTATCTCCTAATGATATATAAATGTCTCTATGTACTTAAGAAATGATCACCATTCACTTGCTAAAACGTTATGACTAACTTCCCATACAAGATGTTCAAAACTTTATTCAAATATTTCAACCTTTTTAGAGACTTGGCCCAAAAGTTTCAAAAAATTAATAGCTTAACTTTACTAAAGTTCTATTTGTTCTCAAAAAATTTTGGTGGAGTTTCTTATTATCAAATTTTCTTCATCTACAGCAATTTTTATTTATTAAACACTTCTTGATGTTTTGTGCAAATTTGGGTTTGTAGTACCCCAAATTCCCCCTAAAAAATCTCCTTACGGGGTCTTGTTCCTCTTCTACGTTCTCATGCTGTAACAGCTCACCTGGAGTACTGCATGTCCATAAATGTTCCACCACGCAGACGAGCTGAGTTGGGGTCAGTCCATGTGCAGGAGAAAAAAAGGAAGGTTGTCCAGCAACGTAGGTTTCCAAAAATTTAAAAGGACAATTTATTTCCAAAACATTAAAAACATCACCAAGCCATGACAAAGAGAGGTAGAAACATCTCATTCGTTTCAAATCTTAATATAGATTCTAGCTTCTATGTTAAGATTCGAAACGCGTCAGATGTTTCTACCTCTCTTTGCCATGGCTTGGTGATGTTTTAAATGTTTTGGAAATAAATTGTGTTTTAAAATTTTTGGAGACCTACATTGCTGGAGAGCCTTCTTATTTTCTCCTGTAACCTCCCATTTACCTTTTTCACATCTTCTGCCAAAAGTGTATCACTACTGGGTTTATCAGGGAGAACCCTTTACGTCTGATATTTTAAATAGTCTTATATCTTAAGTCTGATGGGTACCAGAGATAGAATATTTCCTTAAAGGGATATTCCAGGAATCAGCATAATTCATATACAAGTGGGCACTCAAAATATAAGCTAATGTGCAATTAGTTGTTATTTAAAATTTTGCTCCCCTTAGCAGAAAAATGCTGATGACATAGACTGTGATGAAGAATTAAAATGCTACTGGCCCTTTAATCAGTCCGTTAATTTTCTCTGCGCGGTCCGTCGCAGAACAGAAGATGGCCGCTGGTCACATGTCCACATCACATGTCCTGCACCTGCCTGGGCAGGTCATGTGATCACCACTACCTTTGGCTGTAGTCGGTTGGTTGCAGTGCATCCAGTATGGCTGGTGTTTTGGTGATGGCAGTTACACATCATTACTATGGTAACAGAGCAAGAAAACCTGTTACATTATCACTGGGAGCAGAGCCTCAGAGGTAGGAGGAGTTACTGAGAACTAAAGGATCATGGGACTTGTATTTTCCAGTGGCGGCCATCTTGGAGATAACTCCACCTACTTTAGAGAGGACATAAAATGTTGTGAATCATAAAATCAAACAATTTAAGCTCCGTTTTGTGACTAATGACATTGAGTATTGTTGTATTCATTTATTTATATCATCATAGGTTTTTGTGTCAGACATTCATATTCCCGGAATACCTCTTTAACTCTTCTCGGAGCGACCGCTGACTTTAGACGTCAGCTGGAGCAGGTCCTGAGTCCGCAGTGACGTCTTTAGATGTTGCTGCAGTTTTCTACTACTCCCGCGCTAGCCACGGGAGCAGGACTCGGTTTCTTGGAGTCCTAGACACCAAGAGACCCCCTTTGGAGAAGGGAGATGTGATTCGATGCCGCTTCTCCCTGAATGAGTGCGATGCATAGAGGAGTGAAGTACAATGACATTTCCCCATAAAATAAAATAAAAAATCCCCTCCTACACTAACAAAAACATTGCCATAGTCGCCCCGTTTGCCCGAGACAATACATATTATTTATCAAAACGATGAAACAAAATGGGGAATTCATTAATAATATTCATTTTGAGTTCATTTGAAATTTTTTTAAAAAAGTACTATAAATGACAAAAAAAAATCCTTTTTCCACTTTTAACCTCAAATAAAACTAAAAATGTTTCAACTTCTATTACCATTTTATCTAGCTATATGTGGCCCGAAAAAAAACACAAAAATTTTAAGGTAGCACAGAAAAATTTTTTATGGCCCTTAAACTGGCGCTTACAAAAATTCCCGGTCACTAGAGCCTTTTTAGGCCGCGTCACTAAGGGGTTAAAGTAAACCTACCATCAAGATGAAAGATTGTAAACCAAGCCCCTGGTGTGTACACCTGTAGCAGATCTGCTTCTTTTAGCTTCTTATGCACTTGCTTTTTAAGAAAAAAAGGCTTTGAAAATTATGCAAATTAACCTGGGCTTCAGGATCAATTAACAGCTATGGAGTCCAGAGCCCCACAGGCACTTTTGCTTAAAAACAAGTGCATAAGAAGTGAAAAAAAGTAGATCTGGCCAGAGGGGGCGCACATCTGCATGATTGGTTTACAATCCTTCATCCTGGTTTTAGATTTTGGGTAGTCATGATTTAAACCATCTTTATACATACAGGTCGGGCTTTAGTTCTTTTTTCGTAAGACTTTAAATAGTCACATCCAAGAAAATCTGCTAAAATCTGTGAACGTAACACAGGCGGTCCGGAGCTTCTTCATCCAGTAATTATGCACGCCTACATTCTTTTCTCCCTCCCAGCCATCTCCCCCTAGAGCCGGTGACATCATCCAGCTCTTTAGAAGTCTTGTGAAAGCAAGGCAGCAGATGCAGCTGCTTGATAGTGATGTACATTGTGCATGCGCTAGACATCCCGAGAACCAGATGACTTCACCACCACCGCGCATGCTCTCGGGCAGGTGGGTGGGTCAGAGAAAAGAATGGAGGTTTGCACAATTACTAGATGAAGAAGCTGTGGGCTGCCTGTGTTATGTGAACAGGAGAGTCTGGTGCTAATTAGCATATTTTTAAAAGTAGTTTTTCTCTGGGATGCCACTATTTAAAGCTTAACAAAAATATGCCACGTTAAGTAGAACTAAAGTCCGACCTGTATGTATAAATCATTTAATCGTGACTACCCAAGTGGTAGTTTTCCTTTAAGGAAATATTTTACTTATTTGTAGGCTATGGACAACATTTACATGTTTTTTTATGTATATATTTATTAATGTACTAATAAAGATTAGGGATCAACTCTTCTGTAGGGGTGAGTGGACCGTTTCAAGTTCCTGAAAGTTCTGTACGGGTTCCAAACATTTTCCCCAGCAAAGCTGCCAACGGCATCTAATTGCCCTTTTTCTGCGTATCGTTGCTCCCTGGGACGTCATTTGGGAGCGATGATCTTCGGGAAAACAGAGGCAACATTTAAAGAGTTAAAACTTAGAACTTCTGGCTTCATTGTGGTTCGGGTCTGCTCATCACTACTCGTCAGTAGTTCTTACTAAATGGGGCTCATTTATTTACCCGGTCCTGTCGCCATCCAGCGTCGCGTTCTCTGACGAGTATTCGGGTATTCTGGCGATTCACTAAGGTCGTGCGTCCAACTTCCTGCAGGTGTCACTGCTGCGCCGAGGTACACTGGAGTTCACCATCTTCTCCCCGGTGCATGTGAGTGCTTGATTTTGCGTCACAAATCGTTTTTTAAATTCCACGGTTTTCCCAAATCCGTCGGGTTTTCCGTCGGCCATGCACCGCGTGAAATCCGATCGCGGTGGAATTCGGCGCAAAGCAGAAAAAGTCGGGAAGCCTGACGAAAGTGCGGCCGCGGAGCCCTTAGTAAATGAGCCCCAATATGGTGTAGGTGTTATTTTGTTTCCAATGTTTTGTTTTTGATGTATTTGACATGATATTTGGATTTTGTTTGACTTTTGAATGTTGTATTTCTAATAATAAACTTCCCTCCCCAATATCAGGAGAGGAAAGGGAGGGACAGAAAGTTTGTTTGTATTAAACAAAAATAAAACAAAAAAAATCTGATCTAAGCAAAAACGGAATTAAATTTTTGAGCTTTTTTGTTAATCATTAAACATTTTTCACAATTAAATATTAGAAAAGATAAAAGTAATAGAAAAGTCAGCGGATAAAACTCTTTCAGATGGGAAATTGAACCTTCATGACACAACAGATATTTTTAAGACTTTTCCCCTGAGTATCTTCTTTTACTAACAAGTCCTTCCAGAGAAGTTTATGGAAAGTGAAATGTTCCTTCGTTAGCGTGGTCCGCGGTCAGCACATATTCCTATTTAAAAGCAACCACCATATGTTATGAACAGAAAGCCCTAGAGACTCTTAAATATATACATGATCTAATGATGTTCCTAAAATAAAGATTTCACTTGTCTCCTGAAGAAAAAGTGGAAAAGATTCTTTCAATGTAAAAAGTAATTTTATTGGGAAGAAGTAAAAGGCTCAATAGGTCAAAGCACCAGAGACCTGGATAATAGACCTGCTACCCAATGGGCCCGGGTCCCAAGGCAGGGTGGACTAGGAACCACCAGTAAAATCTATGCTAGGGGCCCACCACAGTACAGTTGCATAAAATTTTGTTTTCAGTAGTAGTTTGCTTCCTAGCCTTTGCCTTGAACTGTTATGGTCCTGGGAGGCCTATCAGCAACAAGCTGACAGGCTCTGTGAGTCATGCATACATGCCTCCTCAGCATCATTGAGAGGGTGGAGTTAAAGGAGGACGGAAAGTGGTTGAGAAGGTGTTTTCATATTTTAATTATATGGAATAATCAGAGTATTTAAGTGCAAATTCCTTGAGTGCTTGATACAAATTTTGTGCTGAAGAAACCAAACTAGGTCGAAACAGCTCTGTCTATAGCTGGGAATCTCCTTCATCTGGAATATAGTTGTCTAAAAATTGAGGCAGCACTCCAAAGTAAAGATGAAAAGAAGGAAGTGTTTATTCCAAAACCAGTGACGTTTCGGTGTTTATCACCTATTCAAGTTTAAAATGGTGATAAACACCGAAACGTCGCTGGTTTTGGAATAAACCCTTCCTTCTTTTCATCTTTACTTTGGAGTGCTGCCTCAATTTTTTGACAACTATATGCATGTAAGTCTCCTACCAGGACTGCTGAGCCTTTGCACCCCTTTTTAGGGGTCTTTTTTCTTTTTGCTTCTTCTGGAATAGATATACTGGTTTGGTTTTAATCTTGCATCATGTCATAAGGCTTCCCGAAGGTCATGCTTGATGTCAATGGGGCTGCCTTAAAGAGGTGTGATTTTCCTTAGCCAATCCAAGAAAACCTATTTTCATATTTTCCCAGAATCCCCCAGTGGGTGGGGGTCAATGGCTTTAAGTCTCGATAAGCCTACAAGGCAGACTTAATTGGCAGACTCTGTGAGAAGAACTCTTACTTCCCGACTCTGATATAACTGTATGCATTTTCATCCTGTAAGAGATATCATATTTCTCTCCAGACGCCATCTTGTTCTCCAAAAAGCTACCATGTTCACTGTCACACCATCTTGTGTAATCTGTTTAGAGATAGTATTTGTCTTACTGCTGTTTTCCTTCTTTCTGCACTGCCTGAAGGTCATGTTTTGACAAGTAGGGTGGGGGGGTGGGGCTTCACAGTACATTTAGTGATAGGAACCTGTTCCCATGAGAAGAAGGTCTCGAGGAGCAACGATACATAGAGTTCAACAAAATTATTTTGGGAAAAGAAGCCTAAGGGGAGCTGCTCAAAGTATATTCAAGCTAGCCTATGGTATTTCGGTATTCTATCAACTTTCCACACCCCTTACAAAGCATTTCTGTTATCTATATACACAACTATGCACCTGCAATAAAGGGTAATTGAGTACAGCTTAGGTGCTGCTTATCCCAGGAACAAAGACCTAAATAATTTGGAGATCACCTTACAATTTCTTGTATTATCATTTCTTGTAATAATGAATGCCGACACGTGTGCAAAGAAAGTTTGTCTGCCATTGATTTTATGCATCTTAGACTTTTATACATTTGTACAACTTTAACTTCCTACTTAACCTGAGACAGATGAACTTTTATACACGTTCATCTTTATACTCAACCTCGGGCACAATAGATTTTTTTGTTATTTGACAATATATTGTTATTTTTTAAATCTGTTGCTAAACCCTGAGCCGTGTGTCTCCCTGAATGAAGCCCATCTGTCAGAGCCACAGTAGAGATATTATTATGCTAATAGCGCTAGGTGCTTATTTTCAAGAAATATAATATATTGTCCTAATATCCCAAAGTGAGAAAAATTATGTTTATGAAAAGCATTTATTTTCATTGGAATATAAAAGTTGGATAAATTCTAAGACGTCAAACACATTTCATATTTTTTTTTTACCCTTAAAATATAATATCCGAGATTTGGAAGGAAAATAAAATATGGAGAAGTTTCAGCACAGGAGACATTTATTTCATTGGGTAGGGAGTGTATTGGATATGTGTGGTTCTTATTTCAATGGTATTTCAATCACAAACAATATTTCCATAAGCGGAATTCGCTAAATTAGCGCCATCTTAGGTAACATTATATTAGATTCTATGGAACACAAATATTTGCAAATGTTATTGATGTTTATTGCAAATGGTTAAATCCCTGACGAAACGTGTACATCGAGACATTCTCCTAAGAGCGGAGACAGAGTCAGACAGTAGGTGTTCTCCTTATGGAGAGATTGACAATTAAGGCCACCTTAAAGGCATGTGGACACTTAAAGCCATAGATACTCCACTAGGGTATTCTGGGAAGTATGCAAATATGTTCTCCAAGGTGTTAAATGGAAAACAATGCCTCCTCTTGCTACCTTGAAAGGCAGCCCCCTTACCACCAAGTATGACCTACAAGAAGTCTAAAAATATGGTGTGGGATTAAGCCAAACCAGTATATCTATTCCGGAAGGAACAGGCTCCCAAATGTAGACAGAGCTGTTTCGACCTGGTTGGGTCTCCTCAGTACAGCGTCGGGAACTGGATTGTCCTCTAGCCAGAAGGATCTAATGAGCATTGAAGAGATGAATCCATGCTACATGTCTTGAGGCTTGTAGAGCAGTGTGCAGAGCCAATACTGCCCAAAGTGGAGCCCATTTAGCCGGATCTGGTCAGGACAAACCTAGGAGCCAATGTGGTGGTGGCTAGAGAGGATCTCAAGCAGGTTTTGGTATAGCAAGACCGTTATTGAGATATTCTGGACTGAATTGGTTTTGCACTGAAAGGGATTAGTAAGAGCAAAAGACGAAAGGGTTTCAGGAGTATGGCTGGGATTTAGGTAATGGCTCTCTAGAGGATAGAGCCTAGACAAGTAATTACTAGATACTAGATACATATTGGATTGTGTTGGATTTGAGTGCCTAGGTCAGTGGTGGCGAACTATGGCACGGGTGCCAGAGGTGGAACTCAGTGCCCTCTCTGTGAGCACCCAGGCCATCACCTAGCACAAAGGTCACCATTCAGGACCCAAGAGGTGTGGACAGAGCTGGATTATCATTGTAGTCCCTTCTCCGTACCTGTGATTCATCCTTTTAAAGGGACCTTAGAGGGAAACTACAATAATAATTCAAATTTCTCCTTCTTTCTCTTATATTGGTGTCCTCAGGACGCCAATATGTTTGAAATCTCTGAGTTAATTTAAATTGGCATTTTGTGAAAAATATGTGGCTTTTTCTTGTAGTTTCGGCACCCAGTCCCTAAATGGTTCACCATCACTGGCCTAGGTACTGCCAGGAAAATTCTTTCTTGGGGTCCACAGAACAGCTATGTGCAAATTTTATCTGAACCTGGAAATTTCACACATTTTCTCACTGCCTAGTTTTTCTTCCTGACTGTTTCTGTTATGGGTCTATATGAGTAGCCGACTGGACATTCATTGCCTCTGGATGTTTCTGTTATGGAAGACTTGTTTTTAGACTGGAGGGTAAACCTTGATGTTAACTGTTACTGACTGTCAGAAGCCGCTGTCAGTACTTTCCTTTGACTTTCCTTTGGTTATGGGGACCCTTTCATTAGTCATTGTTCCAAGCCCTCGCCTATTAATGGGATCCTGTCCAGAACCTTGTTGCTTGCTACCAAGTCCTTGTTTCTAAATCTTTCCATTATTGGGTAATCTAGCCACTTCATTGGTCTATTCCTGTTATGGGACCCCTCTCAGTATTATGCTGCCTGGTCCTTCTATGACTAATTCTTTTATAGAGACCCTGTCAGTAGCCTGCTGAATAGTCTTAGGCTGGTATTTATCAGGACTTCTGCACAACAAAAGTAGAGTAGAAACCCTGAAATAATCGCAAATGCTAGCTTACTGCTAGCACTCACCATTATTTTCCCCTTTACGCCACCTCCACACCAGGTAGATGGTAGCCGGTGACATTTCATACTTGAAAAGTCACCAGCCATGCTTATTTCTATTCAAGGTAGGACCTGGATACATCAGGAGGCCATGGCACTGGATGGTCGGCGGGGCTATCCTATAATGGTGCTCCTGCGCTGGTCTATGAAAAATAACCCTCTTTGTGTCAAACTGTTCCTGTAAGACTGCTTCTTAACCCTTTCCTGTACCTGTTCTTTTTGTGCAAAAGTAGATTGTGAGTAGCTTGTTGCCAAGCAGAGATAAACATATTTATTTGTTGGTTTATAAATGTGATATGAATCTGGCATTTTTGATGCACCAAATCAAATAAAGTGAATCTTTCAAAATGGCGGCTACCTAAACCTCAGTTTATCCCTAAGATTAGAAAAGATGGATAGAATAGAGAAAATTTTAAAAATCAGAATATTGTATGAATTGAATCTTAGATGAACCAATCAATTCTGCCAAATCCTGTTATAGGGCCCCTCTCAGTAGCTAGATACCTAGTCCTTCTCTCTTACTTGTTGACCAGCTTTTGGCTAGGGTTATTTTAGATCTGTTGACCATGGATACACCTTGTACTCACACACTGTACCACTAAATACTGCACGATAATTGTATATGGTGCCCTGATAATCTAAGTACATTGTCAGCACACAGCATCTCATAGCAATAAAGGGGCCATGAAGTGTCTGCTTAGAGAGTCCCCACTCACACCGACCATCACGAGTGGAGCTTAAACAGCTATAAACCAGAGTAAAATTGTAAAGTAAGTGGTCAAAAAGTATCTTTATTGTGTAAACATCACTAGGGGGTAATAATTTGAGAACTTTTTTTTCATGGGCCAACCCTTTTAAAGTGACCACTTCCATTCAGCTCTTTGAACCACTCTATCTGCAATCATTTTTCGTGGTTAACGTGCTAGAAGAAACTCTACCCTGGAAACATGCATCCTTGTATGGCTGAACCCCATTGATTATTGATGATTATTAGTAAAATCTGTTCAAATTTCTGGTGGTATTTTTAATAATTCTCTAAATAATACTCATTGTTCTTCAGGTAGGGTAGAATTTGATTTCTAGACTATGTTTGCAGTCCTCGTAGTGATTGGATATTTTCCAAGATGAAAAACGATTAGTCATCTTTGCCCGTGTAGGAGACTAGAAGACAGTGACATCACCTATACTTTGTAGTGCTGTCTGTCTTTGATCGACACGACAATATTTGCTCATCAATAACCGAGAGCGATTATTGATTAACCTACAAATCCAAACTCTTAATTACTGACATTTAAATGCCAGAAAACGCAGCAGACCTTCATGTTTTCAGGACAATCTCTTAGCGCGGAATTTGTAAAACTACACTATTGATTTTTTTTTCTCCGTCTCCCTTTCTTCGAGTGAAATGCAAAAACAAAACAAGTGGCAAAATTATTAGTTGTCTATTGCAAAATGATCTAAACGAGGCAGCGAAATGACAGAATTTTACAAGAATCTTTATTGTCTTACTTAAAATTCAAGACAGTAATGGATGGCTGTGTTTTCCTAATGATCCAAAGACCTTGGCAAGTTTTAGTTTCTCTATTATAAAAGTTTCGTCTTTCTTTCATTGATGCACTTAAATAATTATCTGCCAGCTTTCTTTCTAGTAAGTAGGTGTATTACTCATGAAAAGTGATAAGCCAACACAGAAACCCAGGAACAAACCCGGTTGTAAGTCAATTAAATGGCGCCGTCAATGAGTGTTAATGAGTGAGCATCCACAGTAGTGTTCAGGTCTGGCATAGACATTGAATTTTCTGGAATTGGTACCAGCACTGACAGCGGATTTACCGGTGTGGGTCAGCGATTGGCTTCGAGTCCGGTATGAGCCAAGACTTGAACTGGTCTGCTCATTACTAGTTTCTAGTTGAACTTCAGGTTCGGTCTCTCCCCTGCTGGGAACACCCACGATTGGTGCAGTGAACCTGAACGCCAAACCTGAATTTCTGGCTCAAATCCGGGTTCAGGCATCTAAACCAGCTATGTTTGGTGCAGACTCAAACATTGCAGTTTGGGTCTGCTCTTCCTACCCAGTAAATAGTTCTGGAGTACCATGAGAACTTAGATTCCTAGAAATGGCACCATCATAGTGTAATCACTGCCACCATTAAATTCTCAGTCTAGTCTAATGTGTGCCATCAGTCATTCCTATGTCTAATATAATCACTGCCCTCAGTCAGTGCTCAGTTATGTATAATCTCTGCCCTCAGTCAGTCCTCAGTCTAGTATTATCACTGCCACCACACAGTCCTCAGTTTAGTATAATCACTGCCATCAGTGTTCAGTCTAGTATTATCACGGCCACAATATAGTCCTCAGTTTAGTATAACTGCTGCCACCAGTTAGTCCTCACATTAGTGTAATAACTTCCACCAGCCAGTCCTTAGTGTAGTACAATACAAGGATTTACCTCATGTAAAATATTAATTAAAACATGTCTAACCACTTTAAACTGCTTGGCTACATCACTGAAGCTACTCCTGGCTTAGGACACCATATAGCAGCTTCTGTAGCTTGTAGACCCCTTCCCCAGTCACATACATAGACCTGTTCTCAAGCCTTGTAGCCTCTTCTTCAAGTGGTAAAGGATGGAGGATAGATGAAAACAGACTTCCCTCTTCTCATCCTTCCTCCATATCAGCAATCAAGATCACTGTATCGAGTGGCTACAGGAGGCTGCAGCACTGAGCAATGCTGAGACCTACTGGACCCAATAATTATCTCTTCTCTGGAGTACAGGAGAAATAATTACGGAAATTTCTGAGCAGAATACACAAGACACAAGCCCATGTGTGATAGTAAGTGCTGACACCAAGGGTGGATTCCTTTAGGTCCCTGGGTCCAGCATCACTGCCCTATCTGCCCCACCCCGCTAGCTATTCTTCCCCCCTGGTAAAATCTACCATGAACTGTATCTCAAACTAATTGTAAATTCCTTCGTGGAAGGGTTGAGAAAAACACCAATAAAGATTGTTGAATGATACAAACAAAAATTAATGTAGCCAGAAAAATACTTTATTAAGTGCAGTGGTGTTGTCCACATGGGTAAGCCATCTTTACTTGATTACTTCCTTCTTTGATAGGAACTTCTCCTGATATTCTTATGTAGTGTATACTCATACACACTATTGGGCTTTTCCCATTTATACCAATGGATTTTTTATGGCAAAAGTTGCCAATTATACTATGACTTTTTTTTTATATAAATGTTTTCACCACTGGTATACAACACTCTTTGTGTCCCATCTAGGACAACTTTTAAAAAACCAATGTACTTTCTTTTATTAATAAAGTATTTTTCTGACTACATACATTTTTGTTTGTATTATTCAACAATCTTTATTGGTATTTTTCTCAACCCTTCCACGAATGGATTTGATTTTCATGTTTCCCAATGATTGTTTTTTTCTGGTATTATACTTCATAGGGTACACCAGTATACCATATGACACTTGGTCAGTACCATAGAACCCCTCTTTTTTGGCACATTGTTATCCTATGTTGGTTTTGTTCAACTGTATATTCATGAACTGTATCTGCCCGGCCTGACCTTTGGGTAGTACTCAGTCTCTTCCTGACCTCCTATTGCTCTGACATTGGCCCTGTTGGCCCTATTCTATGCTAGACTCTGCTGTTTTTTTTACCTGTGATCCTGACCTACCTGGGCCAGTTACAACCAATACCAGGTTAACTCCAGGATAAAGTGGCATTACAGACCTGTTGTAGTGAAATTAAGATTCCTTTAAGGGAGTCAAAGGTTAAAAACCAACTGGGTCACTCGGATAATGCCCTACAGATAAGCCAATCTAGTAGCAGAAAAGATACACAATCCACTGTCCACTAGGGTTGTGGACAGTGGGTCAATCATCATTGCCCTGTCCGCCCTGCCCTGCAAGCTATGCTTCTCCCCTGGTTTAATCTAGCATGAACTGTGTCTACCCGCCCTGACCTTTAGGTTGTACCCAGTCTCTTCGTAACCTCCTCTTGCCCTGACATTGGCCTTGTGACTATTCTATGCTTGACCCTGCCTCCTATGATCCTGAGCTACCTGGGCCAGTTCCCACCAATACCAGGTTAACTCCAGGATAAAGTGGCATTACACACTTGTTGTAGTGAAATTAAGATTCCTATAAAGGAGTCAAAGGTTAAAAACCAACTTAGTCACTCGGATAATGCCCTACAGATAAGCCAATGTGGTAGCAGAATAGATCCACAATCCATTAGGGTAAATATATAACACATATTCTAAGAAGACACATCTTCTAATATAATTGTGCCACCTCCCTTGTTTTCAACAACGACCCCTCGTCTACTTGATCACTGACCCTAGTAATGTCCATGGCTGACATAATGGCCCATCTGGCCCCATCTCTAGCTAAATAATATAAAACCATCTCCTCAGTACAGATTACAGATATATGGTCAGATATCATCGTGCTCCTGGCTGCCTTTGATGAATGACTGAAGAAAACTGCAGGAAGTTCAAAGGACAACAGAAATGAGTGTAAGATTTCATTTTGGTTCTAGTCATTGCCAGAATTAAAGAGACTTGAACAGATAGATATTCTTGCTCCAACAAGTCATCAATGAGCGATCTGGGAATCATCCAGGAGACTCATTTGCCAAGCTGGCAACGGCTTCCCCGGTAGTGATCTTACGGGAGCTACATGTGCATTTAACTACACATTTAATACAAATATTGAAATAATTATGGCCGGTGTCACTGGTCTCATGTATGGGAATGCTCGGAGAAATTATCCGCAGCTGTGACCCGCTCTATAGATTTTTCTGTACGGATAATTAACAACGTTGGAATAGTGAGTGTTGGCTTAGGGTGCGAGAGAAATGTAATTATATCAAACATCTCCTATAGGTTTGTGAACGTAGGATGCATCTCCGGGTAGCGACCGCTGGGGAGATCCCTTCTTATAATAGACTTATCTGAAAAGGAGTCATCACAAATCATATTATCACCGGAGAACAAAGAAATCAGGTAAGTGGTAAAATAAATGGATGTAATAAATTTTGATATTTCCATTCCGATGTACAAAATTGCATATTTTATTTTATGCTGTGATATTCCGTAGAATATCTTTTGCGAGAAATTTAAGCCATTAATGGAAGTTGTCTGAGATTGGACTTTTTCTCATGGCTTCAGGTGATGTGCAGAACTTATACTTACCTCTGCTTTACCCCCAGCCCAGGGTGGCATCTCCCATCACTGCCAGTATCCAGATGTACATAGACGCTCCGCTTTATTGTCATTGGGGGACAAGTATCTTTATTTCTACTTGTTTAATTGTCTCCTTTTTGCGACTTTTGATGCTTTTGCGACTTTTCACTGCAAATTTTGCTGTTGTTTTTTAAGTCCACCTTTGTCTGCACCTTGTACCTTATGGATCTTTATTTACCAGATGTTCCGTGTAAATTTTCACTTATTTTTCATTTTTTTTGCTTATCTTTGCGACTTTTTAGGCTGCACGTGGTCCAGGGAAGGTGCAAAGAAGGAATTTTTTTTCATGGCCCCTGTTTTAACATGTAAATTGGAAATATTTTAAATGCTTTGAATGTTTAAAATTCCAACCAAAGTCCAACCAAAAAAATCACCATAGAATGCAAGGGGGGCTAAATGTCACAACATCTGATGTTCTCTAATTAACAACTTGTTTATATTTCAACAAAATAATAAAGGACTTAAAAGTTGTTTCCTCAACCTCATGGCTTCCTAAGTTAGACAGAATGGCAGAATTTGTGCTTGCTTGGCCCACCAAAGTACAAGTACAACTATCATCTGGAGGGCCCAGGTTGTAAGCCAATGGACCTCAGAGTTCAGCAGAAGGCACTCGAATAAGAGGCTGCAATTGTAATGCTGCTGTCTGCAAACAGACAATAACAGGAAAAGGAAAGGACAGACATGAGCTTCGAGCTAAACCACCCAGCTGTTCCTACCTACTTTTCTCTCCCTCCCTAGATGGTAGGTGACAACTGGTCAACATTTCATTCCTTATAACAAGCACTAGGTAGAGTGCAATCAATCTTCTATTGAGATATTGGAGTCCTAGTCCTGAGAGTGATTGCACCGGTCCCCTGACAACCAGAGAAACCAGACCAGCAGTGGAGGAATCTGAGTGGAGGAGACATTTGTCCAGCACAGCTTGCAGCCAAGATCAAAATCAACAGGAGACAGATGGGTGTGGCAGAAATCAAGTAAGACAGCTTGGAGATTTATACGGCTGTGTTCAAACTAGTGAAGGGTAGAATGCAAAATAAGTACAAAATCACAGGCTGCAGCCGATCTTCTGCTGTACTTTACAACATCAGCATGTCTCACCTCTTGATGGACCCCCAGAATATTTATATTCGATGGACTCAAGGAACCCACTCTGACATTAGGCAGTATGATGCCCTTAGAGAGGTAAAACAATGTTCAGCATCATCATGATCTCCTCTTCTGCTCGGGCTTCTTTCTAGCCAAACAGCTTTGTAGATTTTGCAGTCTTTGGACAACAAATAAAATCCAATTTTTACAGTATTTTTCAAAATCAAAGGGTTAACAAGGAACTAATTACATCTGTCACTTCTCCTTTTATAAAGAAAATTGATTTCTATGACCCCAGAGACCATACAATTAGGAATCTGAATCTCCAACCTTCCAAGTAACACTTTGTGAGGTGCCTCTAAAAATGGATTCTATATACGGCGCACAATGGCCGCTTTATTTACGGTCGCTTCCCCTGTATTGTGTTATTTTCCTTTGGAAGGAACGTCTGCAGGGGTTATAAGTCAATTGGATACCTGTTGTTTTCTGTGAGAGGTACGGAAAGTGTCCTAACATTTTTATCCATCCGTCCATCCATCAATTTGTATTCTTTGGGAGCGCCTCGCTGTTTCTTTCATCCGCTTCTTTTATTGCTCTTTGTTCCCTTCTCTCCTTTCTTCTTGTCTCTCCGCGCTCGAGTTTTGTCATTCACAGTACATTTCCACCGAACGGTTTTGCTTTCCGGAGGTAATATGTGTTTTTGAGAGTTTGTTTGGTGTCATAATCACGTTGAAATATTCTTATGGCAGTCGATATCTTTTGCTTATACAAATGTTTCGGGTAGATGATTGCCGCACCGTCATTTCGGCAGCTCTGATGGGCATTTTGGGCACAAAAAGATGACAGGAAAATGAACGTTGAATGACAACACAGACAAATTATGTTTTTTTTTTTTTGTTTCGTAATTATAAGCAATTTTGATTTTTTAGCTAAAAAGCTCTTAGCTGCTCGCGGGTTGAATTAGGAGACTTTTGACTCGATGCCAATCATGTGTGTGGAATTGTGGATTTCATTTTGAGTGTGTGGTTATTACTGACATCTGCCCAGAGAACCATTGTTCAGGCTGATATAGACACCTGGCCAGAGCCACCACATGTCCTCAGGGGCCCGTCGTCCAATTATAAGACTCAATAACCTTTATAAAAGCCACCACACACATGAGAGTCGAGTCATCCAAACCGGTTTGTGTCAGGGTGACTGCCTAGTTATCTTCTCTGAATGTCGTCCCCCAGAATCGGTGAAAAAATCGGTCAGGTGAAAAATGTGATATTTTGTGATGCCTGATTCTTTAAGCTCCCAGAAGATAATCCACCACCAAAGTTGCCTACTTAAAACTTTCTCTCTATGACCTATTGAAAACTCATAGATTCTCTGTTCTACTGAATATATGTGTTTTTAGGGGAGTAGATGTTGGTCATTTTGTCATTTTGTATGACTTCTTCGGCTGACAAATATGAATTATTAGTGGATGCACGGGGAAACGTTACCATCATAGTCATAAATAACTTTAATACTTCTGTTTTAGGAATTTGGGACCCGATTCTGGCCATATGTGAATGCACAGGTCTCTACAGTCACATGTTCATGAGTTCTGGAACCGATCCCATTCTGGCCATAATCAGAGCACCATTCACAAAGTAAATGCAGCCCCCAGAGGTAGAAATTGTCCGGCTTCTGGGGTAGTGAACCCCCTGGACCACCGCAGACGATGACACAAGCCGACACATGGGACCGGAGTCTAAGTGGCACCAGATTCTCACCAGAGTCCACCGCAAAGTGGGTTGGTCTTGATGCGGAGTGGTGCCACCAGGTCGTTCAACAGGTGCAACTTGTCCGCCGTGGCAGCCAAGGTCGAGGTACACAATCGGCAGACAATCTTGTGGTCAGGGACAGGCAGTAGGTCAATGCAGGTGGCAACGGTTCTAGGTCTGGGACAGAGCAGGAGGTCAGGGCTGGCAGTGAAGGAACAAAGTCGAGGACTGTCCTACATGCCTTACCATCCTGTCTTAATTAATAAAATATCTGTGTATATATCATTATGTTGTAAGAAGCTTTTTTTTAAAGTGGTTGCCCCATTGTAGCAGGTTAGGCCCCATCCAACGGATAATGCCTAACTTGCTGATCGATAGGGGTCCCTGTGATGCAACCCACATGAATCACAGGAACGGGGTTCCGATGTACACTTGTTGCACCCCAAAATGACAGTCGTAGCCGATCGTGTATCCACAGGCTGCCCCGTTCATCTCTATGGAGCTGATAGAGGTAGCCAAGTGCCATACTCGGCAATCGGCCTCAGCTTCATAGAGATAAATGGAGCTGAAGTTCCATCACAGAGACCCCCATCGAGTTGGGATCTATCCGGTGGAAAGGGCCTTACTTCCTTAGATGGGACAACCCCTTTAATATACTTTAATGATCACTGACTAAGGTGTATAATATCCTGGGTATTTTCTGTTCCATGCATAACATGATGTCTGATGAAGAGAACTAGTATTCTACATATACACAGTTATCCTCACATAGGTATCGCCTCATTTATTTACTCTTCTTCGGTTCTCTATGGCTAATAGAGTACAAATCTACACTACTAGCAGCCATCTTCAGCCTCTGTAGTCAATCTGGTGCATTCACAATATTTGGCACCCATGGAAGATCTTTTTACCTCTTGTGTAATTATGATATTTTCCACCATAAGGCAAACTACTCAAACCACAAATATTTGAAGATACTGGGGCTCATTTACTTACCCGCTCCTGTCGCGATCCTGCGGCGCGTTGTCCGATGTGGATTCGGGTTCTGCCGGGATTCACCAAGGTCGTGCGCCCAATATCCAACAGGTATCGCTGCTGCACCGAGGTCCGCCGGAGTTCACCTGCTTCTTCCTGGTGCATGTAAGTGCTGATCTTGCAACACATTTTGTTTTTTAAATTCTGCGGTTTTTCCAAATCCGTCGGGTTGTCCTAAGGCCACACCCCCCGATTTCTGTCATGTAAAAGCCGCCGCGATTGCGCCAAAATCCGATCACGTGCGCCAAAATCCTGGCGGAATTTGGTTCAAAATGGAAAAATTCGGGAAACCCGACGAAAGTGCGGTCGGGGAGCCCTTAATAAATGAGCCCCACTGTTGATTATGTTAATGAAGCAATCCATACATTGTCCATATGTAATAGTACTTCTGCCCTTCAAATTTTTTTCATTATGAGCAACAACTTTCTACCATTAGTTGGAACTTCACCTGCCGGTATAACATATGGCGGTATAACATTTCTTTCTGTCCTTTGTTGGTCTTTGACCCATCTCATCATAACAGCGCACCACATGGCCAGGCAGGGTATTGAAGATAAAGGGGGAGATTTACTTACCCGGTCCATTCGCGATCCAGCGGCGGGTTCTCCGATGCTGATTCGGGTCTTCCGGTGATTCACTAATGTAGTGCGCCTGATGTCCACTAGGTGTCGCTGCTGTGCTGGAGTTCACCAAGCTATCCTGGGTGCAGGTAAGTGCGTGTCGAGCGACACACTTTTCTTTTTAAATACGTCGGTTATTCCGAATCCGTCGGGTTTTCCGACGGCCACGCCCCCGATTTCCGTCGCGTGCATGCCAGCGCCGATGCGCCACAATCTGATCGAGTGCGTCAAAAACCCGCGGCAATTTGTCGCAAAATGGTAATATTCGGGAAACCCGACAGAAAAATTCGATTCGGGCCCTTAGTAATTGACCCCCAAAATGTTTCAACTATTTTTATGAAAAAGATTATTACAATGTAAGTGGCATTTTTCAAGGGAATTTTGATTGGAAACAGCATTTTTCTGGAGAGTTATAATTATTAAGTCACGCACTACAGATCCTCTTGAAATGCACTTAAACATACTGCTGTTCGTTCAATAGGATACAAACCATTGTGTCCAAAATTGTGTGTGCTTAAAGGCATTGGGCAGCCATTATTCTGGGAAAGGGCAGAGCCCTCAATTAGTTTTCCATAATGATCCCCAGCTGGACAAACAGCGCACAATACAAAGTCCTATCATCGATGAGATGGACCTGCAGCCTTTCCAGGTTCTTTGCAGTGAGTCAAGTAGGTTGTACTGTATTACAGATGACACAGCACACGTCTGTGCACCACTTGACTGATAGTTCTGTATCGATCCGTGTGAAGATGATGGAATGAGGCAAAGAAGATTGTCCAGGGAAGAGAAACACCGACAGCAGAATATAATACACGGCAGAGATGTTCTGTGCTGGATAATTCCCTACAAATTTCATACAAGTCTTTACTCTGATATATACTGTGTGAAATGTAACTTATATGATGTACATACAAATATTTTACAAAGATGAAATAATTCTTCAATAATTAGATTGGAGACAATACACTTACAGGTGAAATGTAGAAATAAATAATATAGAATAGAATATGACTCTCTAGGTCCGGAGCTGCCAAACATGGACACCCACCCGCTCCCGATACAAACTTTACCCGCGGTAACAAGCAAGGATGAAGTTTTAATATCACACAGTTTGTGGACTGACCTGAAAATGTTTTTTTTTCCATCTTAATGGCCAACATTTACTTAGGGCCGTTTATTATGCAAAGTCCAGTAGAAATGTGTCGCACGCCCCATGTTAAAGCAGCACCAAAAAAAAAGTTGGTGCCCGCTGTCGGAGCAGTGGAGAGGGGCACCAGATTCATGAAGAACGAGCGCCAGAAATCCTGAATCTGGTGCCCCCACCACTATACACAGGACACTGCACATAGTACACACTGCACATAGTACACCCCTTGCACATATTACACACTGCATATAGTACACACTGCACATAGTACACACTGCATATAGTAAACCCTGCACATAGTACACCCTGCACATAGTACACACTGTACATAGTACACACTGCACATAGTACACCCTGCACATAGTACACACTGCACATAGTACACACCCTGCACATAGTACACACTGCACATAGTACACACCCTGCAAATAGTACACACTGCACATAGTACACAGGACACTGCACAGAGTACACACTGCACGTAGTACACAGGACACTGCACATAGTACACACTGCACATAGTACACCCCTTGCACATATTACACACTGCATATAGTACACACTGTACATAGTACACACTGCACATAGTACACCCTGCACATAGTACACAATGCACATAGTACACACCCTGCACATAGTACACACCCTGCACATAGTACACACTGCACATAGTACACACTGCACATAGTACACAGGACACTGCACGGAGTACACACTGCACGTAGTACACAGGACACTGCACATAGTACACACTGCACATAGTACACCCCTTGCACATATTACACACTGCATATAGTACACACTGCACATAGTACACACCCTGCACATAGTACACACTGCACATAGTACACCCTGCACATAGTACACACTGCACATAGTACACCCTGCACACAGTACACCCTGCACACAGTACACACTGCACATAGTACACACTGCACATTGTACACACTGCACATAGTACACCCCCTGCACATAGTACACACTTAACAAACTACACACTGCACATACTACACACTGCACATATTACACACAGCACATAGTACACACCCTGCACATAGTACACACTGCACATAGTACACCCTGCACATAGTACACACTGCACATAGTACACCCCCTGCACATAGTACACACTGCACATAGTACACACACTGCACATAGTACACACTGCACATAGTACACCCTTCACATAGTACACACTGCACATAGTACACCCCCTGCACATAGTACACACTGCACATAGTACACACACTGCACATAGTACACACTGCACATAGTACACACTGCACATAGTACACCCACTGCACATAGTACACCCACTGCACATAGTGCACACTGCACATAGTACACACCCTGCACATAGTACACCCTGCACATAGTACACACTGCACATAGTACACCCCCTGCACATAGTACACACTGCACATAGTACACACTGCATATAGTACACACTGCGATGTTCTTAGTAAATGTGCCCGGTTGTGTATTGAATGATATGATGACATTTTATTTTCTTCATACATGTTCTGTCTAGGGTTAAAATCATGAAAATTTTCTATCCAGGAATTTCAAATCTGGACTAGTGGGGAATAGGTACAAAAAACTCAAAGAGGTCCAATTGAAAAAAAAAGTTAGAATGTTAGGACAGTGAAGGACAACCTTGGGGTGTCAAAATTAGCACAAAAAAAAAATCATAACTCTGGTGTTGTTGACACTTCTAGAAAAATCTATAAATGTGTAATATTTGTTGCTTTAATAACAAAAAGTTCTCTTCCCGCAGTATTGCTGAGTGGTAGCGGTAGTGGGTACACCGGCAGCAGGTGAGATAATGGGGGTCATTTACTAAGGGCCCAAATCACGTTTTCTGTTGGGTTACCCGAATATTACCATTTTGCACCCATTTTCCCTGAATTGCCCCAGGTTTTTGATGCACGCGACGTAAATCGGGGGCGTGGCCGTTGGAAAACCCGACGGAATCGGAAACACCACCATATTTTTTTTTTAAATGTGTTGCACTTACCTGCACCCAGCCTAGCTTGGTGAACTTCAGTGAACTCCGACGGACTTCAGCGCATCGCCGGAAGACACAAATCAGCGTTGGAGAACCCGCCGCTGGATCGCGAATGGACCGGGTAAGTAAATGTGCCCCAATGGCTTTGGTGCAAGGAGCACACCCCTGAGATCCTATCACCCCTGTAGTCACTGTAATGGACCTAGGTCCAGGCTTTTGCCACTAACAGGGCAACTGTGGAATCTCATTCTATTGTTTGCAGTTTCTAGGTGTCCATAATAAATCTAGTGCAGATGGGAGCTTTGGCTTTACTGACTAACTACCTGCCTTCATTATTGGTGTAATATGGACGCTATTCGTGTTGTGCTCTCTGCAGGAAAGTTGCTATGCCTCCAGATACTCACACTGTCAGGTAGTAAAGCCAGAGCAGCAAGCAGACAGCGTCATCATCTGGAGGCGGGACAACTTTTCTAATGAGAGCGCGGTGCAAAATTTTCTCCTGATCTTCCCTCCATTCTTCCCGTGAAGAAAGTTAGGCCCTTTCCAGAGGATAAAGCCTAAATTGCTGATCGGTGGGGGTCTCACTGATGGAACCCCCACTAATCACAAACGGTCGCACATGCTTGGGCTGCACTGTTAACTCTATGAAGCTAACTGAGATTTCGGAGTGTCATACTTGCATATTAAAAGAAAAAAAAAGCAGATCTCCTAATGGTTCAGGTTCTCAAAAAGTGATTTAATCCAAACGGTACCTTTCGGCTAATGAGCCTTTTTTCAAGCGCCATACTTGACAATCTCCGTCAGCTCCATAGGGTTGAATGGGGCAGCCCGGCACATCTGACCAATGGGGGTACCATCACTGAGACCCCACCGATCAGCCAAGTTAGGCTCTATCTTGTATTTTTTTTTAATTTACACCCTTTTAGTTCCCCTTTAATGTAACACAGCAACCACCATTAATGAAGTACAGGAACCCCCTTATTGCAGTACAACACTTCCCTTGATGTAGAACGGTATGTCTGGTATTGTCATTACTTTTCAGATTTGGGGCCCAGAACAGCGCCTCCCAATTCGAGTACGAGGGTAGCACCCCTATCCTACACATCATCGTGACCCTAGTAAGGGGTTCCAGTGGTTGGTTCCCCAGCAAATAGGAGCAGGGGAGTAACTAGAAATGGTTAGGTCCTATATCAAATTTGAGCTATGGGTCCATCTCTCTCCCCTAACTGTACTTCGTTGTGTGCAAATATCCTGACCGCCAGGAGGTAGCATTATGGTGTATTCAGTACCATAAACCCATCCAACACTGCATGCACAAAGCCCTCCCACAGCCACAGAGGTCCCATAAAGTATAAAGCCTCCTTTCCAAAGGGCACATATGGGGCTGTCAGCTGCTGGAAAACTGATTGGATCCCCAGTGCAGGGACCCCGCAGCAGCCACTTGCGTGCTAGTCCCACCATTGTCTTGGATTTCAATAGTAGTGGCTAGCAGAATCAATTTTAGGGGTCAACCCTACTACGTTGATCTGAATTCAACAGAACCTTAAATGTCTAGTTGGTTACCTAAAGAGTTAATCAACCTTTGCAGCTTTTAAAGATGCGAATGCCCAATAATGACAATTCTTGTAGAACAGATTTATTATCCACATTTTGTGAATACAGAAAGCTGATTTTTCGAAAACTAAAGCGTAAACCTCCACTAAACTGCGAACGCACTTAGTTCTTGGCTTGTCTTCATTGATGATAATTAGTGCTGTTGGTGCGCAGATTATTACTTAATTGGCGATGTGTAAGCCAACAATTAAGCATCTCCATAATTTAGCAAAACAGGTTTGCTCTGAAATCATCCTGCTCTTCCTCACTTTTAGAGGCGTTTTGTTTTGCTTTAGGTGAAGTAGTTCTTAGATTTTCTGGGAAAATTATAAGAAAAGCAACTATAGGATTTGTAGGCCAAATGCAAAGTTTATGCCTTTGGAGATCTGGACTGAAGGCCTCCGCTGACTGTGAATGATGTGTAATAATGAGTGTCCACTCTGTAAAGGTCCAAATTAATGTGGTGACTTATTTCATTATGTATACAGTACATAAACAGGAGTCTATACAATGTGTGTTCTCCTTCGACCATGGGATGTCCCTTCCTCGTCACCACAAGTGACATCTCTTGGTCCAAGTGGGCCCTTGACTGCCCAAAAGGTCAGAAGAGACTACTTCTGGCTGAGTCTAGCTTTATAGGGATTGGGAAGCTGTGGTTGACTAAGTACATTTTGTTTTTTTTGGGCACCCCTGCCCCAGCCATACAGGGTTTTCTTTCCTTTAAGTCATGGGAGAACCATTAGTAATATATGCTGTTATTTTTTTAGTATGTGCTTACTCCATACACTCATGTTGACATCAGGTATGATGAGACACTATTTTTAATTTTCAAATTCTGATTAGTGGCAAGGACTGTGATCCTGCCCCCCCCCCCTTTCTTCCTGTAATAATGCCGCTTGAGGCAACAGGCTCAAATCACCTCTAGACTGGTTCATTAAGAAGAACTTTTCTCAGCATTCACCTAGTGTCAATGTTTTGTATATTTTAACAATGTGATATTGTTCTTCTGAATCTGGCACAGTTGGAATTTTCTTTTTGGCACCTATCATTATATGAATAATCATAATTAGCTCTCTAAAGTCATATGGGTGGAGTCAGACTTTCTGCCCTATGTGAGGACCCCCCATCTAACAGTAAAGAGGTTAAATCATATTTTAGAGTAGTTTTAATATTCTAATTAGTTTATTTTTTTTCTGTCAGATGGTTTGTCCCGGAATGGAGCAGGCAGCCAAGCTTCTATTGAACTTTGCGTTTTTGCGTTTTAGAACTGCTCAACTCTACTCATACGTGTTTGCCCACCTATGTGATTTCCCCCTTCTTTACCCCTCAGTATTCCAGTATGAAATACAATAGTGACAATAACAAATGAACACAAGCTAAATAGACATGTATACGGGGTACTACAGAAGAGGTGCCAATGTGGCTCTAACGGTAATTGGGGTGCACAGTGGTGTGCTGCTATTGGTTTGGAAGAAGAAGCTCTAATTTTGCCATGTACCGGTGTTTAGGCTGCCTGGTGCTGGCTACCACCGGAGCAGCAGTACAGCGTTCCTCCTGAGTTGTGATAAGGCTCTAGTTGTGATAATTTACATATCAGGTGCTCCGATGATGCCATAACTGGGGCTCTTGGCTGCCAAGAGTTTATGCCACATTCGATAGACATGTCATAAATGTTTCACATTGGAAATGACCTTTGGTGCAATAATTCAATACCTGTGAGCTAACCCCCTGTACTGCGCCTCCAAAACCACAAGCTCAAACCACACAACCCTCATTGTCTTTTGTATAAGCCCAGCATCTGCTCTGCGATGCCTACATGCATAGTAATAGGCCTGCAATAAAATGTAACCCGGAGATATTGCGGATCGTCCATCTTCAATGAACTTTTATTAAATGTATCTCTGGACTAGAGAAGAACTGTTAAAAGCAATCCCGAAAAGGTTGCAAACTAATGGGATCACAGGCGAGTTCATAGGACATAAAATGAAAGCGTAATATGTTTAGATGCACTGAATCATTTAGATTGATCAGTAAATTATGACTCGGCGCAATTATTAAGCTGTTGTCTTAGCGGACGATTTCTCCGGACACAATGAAGTTAATAATACTAGTATTGCTTCATCTGATAAGTTTCCACCATTACCGCCTCTTGGCTATTGGTGGATGACCCTGAAGAGCTTTCCCATTCCACAGCAGCCGCTGATATATGGCCTTAAATTATTGCTCCTCCAAGACCCGCTGATAATTAGCTTTTATTGAATGCGAATAACAGAAAGTTTTGTCAAGTAAAAACATTGTATTTATAGGAAACTGTAAGTATCTGATCCCCACTTCATATTAGGATATGGGTATCACTTACCACTGCCAACCATGTCACCCAACTGATAGCAATCCTCTCATACACCCAGGGATATGGCAGTGGTTGTATCGTCATCAAGACATTATGCACTTGTGAAAGATCTCTGTAGTGTCTGTGTATCAGTGTGTGAGCACCGTCCTGGAGTGCAGGCGGCTGGGCTTGAGGCAGAGAGAAATCTCAGCTTCACGGGCCATCAGATAGAAAAACAAGATGGCTTCCCCGACCCTAACTCAAAATTGGCCATTGTACAAGCACTATCACCTCCTGTGTCCTCCTTCTCATAGATTGTGAGCTCTTGTGGCCATGGTACAAGCACTGTCACCTCCTGTGTCCCTGCCTCCTCCGGTGATACGGCGCAACTAAAGTTGTCTTAGCTCCCTAAATGCAGGTGGCGCATGTGCGTCCCTATTTGAATGAAGCTGATGTGTGCCACCATTTTCCTGCGGTTCATCCCTCAATGTAATGTCATTAACACACCCTGTGATGTCAGATGGCACCGGTGGCATTTAAAGGGTACCACCTGCGATCAGTGCCAGCACTAGTGTTACTAGAGGGAGTGAGCATTTTCTCCCACTTATTCCTAGTCAAAACTCAAGGAAACCAACACTTCCCACGAAGGATTAATGTATACATTGCTCAATGTATTTCCTTCTCTAAGAAGACAATAAAGACCTGGTATTGACTTCCTCCAAGCCTTAAATACACCGGGGCTAATGTGCGTCAAGGCTAATATCGCATCTGTCTAAACTTCAATTTCTTTTCGTTTAACTTTTGGTCTGAAAACATTCCGTAACCGGGAGGGAATGAGAAATTTATGTAAAATTAATTGTCATGGCTGCAACTTCATCATGTTATTTGTAAATATTCCATCAAACAAGGTCAAGGATTCAATCCCTGCATCGAAGCAGCTCCGTATAATGAATATTGAGGATATGGTTAAGCACAATAACCCATCGAAATAGCGAAGACACAATGTTTTTACCTTGCTGATAACCTTGGCTCCCATCCAGCCACACATATATTATGGCATTCCTACTTCTTCATTTAGCAGTGTAATTTTTATGGCTATTGAAGGATTTACTTGACTCCACTTGGTTTACAGAAATGTAAAAATGTTTTGCTGCATGGAAAAAAAAGAATAATGTTCAAGTCATTCTGATTCCTTCAACTGCTTGGAAATACCAGCACTTGCACGGATTTGGAACGTGCAGGAATGTGTTCTTCAGCTTAAAGGGATGTTCCAGGATTTTTTTTTTATCGTCTACCTTTAGTAGAGGTCTTCAATATCAGGCTTGGGTCTGACGCGTGGCACCGCCACCAATCAGCTGTTAGAAGTCCACTTCACAGTGAACTGGGGCATCAATCCTTGGAACACATGGCCAGTTTGTTGTCCTATTCAAGTCAAAGTGAATCTATTACCAACCCCATATCTGCTTTAATGCTATAGGCCAGTGGTGGCGAACCTATGGCACGGTTGCCAGAGTTGGCACTCTGAGCCCTCTCAGTCGGCACTCAGGCTGTTGCCCAAGCACAGAATTCACCAGACAGGACTTGAGGGATCCTCCTGAAAGCCCAGGTAGCTCAGGACGTTAAGCATCTGGGTCTATTTGAGATTGCAGGAAGAAAAGCCTTGGACATGGTCAGATTATCATTGGAGCCATTGAAGCTCCTGCTCTTGGCTCCACAATTCTTCCTGTTCATGGGGTTTTCAAGGTAAGCTCCAATGGCAATCTGAATTTTCCCACCTTCTGTAAACGATATTGGTGTCCTCAGGGCCCTTGAAAGCTGTGGTATAGCACGGAGCTAGAAGATTTTCCTGATTTAATGCTAGAATTGCTGTGTTGGCACTTTGCAATAAATAAATGGGTCTGGTTTGTATTTTGGGCACTCGGTCTCGGTCGCCATCACTGCTATAGGCATTGGCTCCTAGACTGATCCCCAACATAGATCTAAAATTCTACAAATAAGCATCATAAAAGGATCGGTGGAGCTGTGTAGGGCAGTGCCAATAGCGTATACGGGAAGTAGATCTGACTATCCAATGTGTGGTTCTGTGGTTGTTGGAATGTAAAGAAGGCACCTAAGAATCGTACCATGTGGTATCTGTAGGGATACAACAGGATGAAATTCACAAATGTAGTTAAAATTCCCACAACGCAAAAAAACATCAACATTTTCTTCCTTTTTAGGAAAAAAACATTTACATTTCAACTAATGTAAACATAACATCGGCCAATTACCGACTTACAGACAACCCCTAATTACAGACGAACCTCTCTGCCCACTGTGACCCCTGGTTAAGCTTTACTTTAGTCCCATGCTTCAATGAAAAGCTTAAAGGTGTCCATAAGGAAGTTATATTGATAATCCTTGTTGCCATAACAGCATAAAATTTCAAAAATTCAATTTTAACAGGGACAAAAAAAGCTGTCTACAGTTACAATTACAATATAGCTACAATAGAAAATATACCAGTTTAGTCTTACATACAAATTCAACTTAAGTTCAAACTTAAAGAACCAATATTTTACGTAACCCGGAGTCTGATTGTATCATACTTGGAGAAAAACTTTTTAACATACAAGTGTTTACAATAAACAACCTCAAAGCTGCACCCATCCTGCGGACATGGAGGGAAGCAAAAAAATAAGACCTAAACAAACACTTGTTCCTTGTTCTTTGCTTCCAAGATTCGGACCCATTTATCGTAGTTCTTGCAGTCCTCAAGATCTTCTTTTTTTTGAGAGATTATCCCAACAACCTCTATTTTAGTGCTTTCCCAATCTCAAGCAATACACATTTTGGCTAAGACCACCGGACTCAGTATTAATGTATACAAAGCCTAATTTACTTCTGGATATTACAGTATATACTTTTATATACTATTTCTATTCTTTATATCATTTTTTTAACTATTATTTTAGATGCTCGAGGGGTGTAATACTATATTGTCATAGATTTCTAAAATTCTGCTTCAATGATTGTTGAGGTTATAGGGGGTGGCATTATAATCCAATATGGCCGTGTGGCTGTTCACTGGATCGGGAGTATTAATGTATAATAAATAAGACATTCAGTCCATGAGCTCCGCTCCAGACAAGGTTATAGTCCTGTGCTCTATAAATATGGCGTCTGTTTTTAAGAAGTAAATAGTGATGAATTATCTTAAAGATCAGTCATAAAAATTAGACTAGACCTCCCTGCTGATCAGCTGCTAGAAGCTATCCAGTGAGCTTCTCTTACACATTTTACAGGTCAGTGACATCACAATCATTGGTCACATGTAGCAATGAGAAGACCCAAACCGCAATTTTGGGATCCCTGCCAATAATTGTGGGTTCGGGTCTCCGAGCCCAAACATGGACTTCCGCCAGCTCAGGCTCGGCATTCAGGCTCAACACCGCCCAATGATATCACAGGGAGGGTAAATCCTAGGGAATATGGTGGAGTGCACACGCCAACGGCATCTAATTACATTCAAATGCTTTATTGGTGACATTTAAAGGGTTAACACCCACAATCAGTACCGACATTGGTCGCGGTTGTTAGAACTTGAATGGGTCCGCTTATCCGATGAGTGGAGTTAGAAGCTAATTCGCATTCAAGTGTATGGGGCTGTGCTTCACTACCAAGGACAGCCACTATACAATGTAGGGCGCTGTGCCAGGTAATACAGTTCTGGTATATCCCATTCATTATCACATTACTTTACATGACTCCAATACCAGAATGTAGAGAAAGAAGTGGTTGCCTCACAGCAATTTGGGAGTAACAACTACATTGTAGAAACTCATTGTAAAAAAATCACCCGAATAAGCACAAAACGAAATACATAAGAACCACATCTAAACATCATGGGATTGCTCATTTATAGTCGGAGTTTGCATTAATATAGTTAAATATGCAAGAAGTGCAAGGTATTTTATAGCTGGGACCTTATGCCTCCTTCTCTCCATACACATAATTTCCATTTGTATGCACCGAAGATTTGATGAACATAGGAGAGCGCAATAAATCACGGTATATTTTTCTAGAATTTTATGTATCACAATTACTTTCATTACTAGTATATTAAATGCTTGACTGGTCCTTTATGCACAAAGTCAATCTAAAGTCCAAATGCCTGAAATATATGCAACTGTATTTCATTTCACATCACAGAAGCTCAACAACTCAACTACTAATTAAACACAGCAATAATCATCCAGAGGGATCAAAAGGCAAATTAAAACTTTATTAAATGAATAAATTAATTCGTGCTGATTTAAGGATCTATTGACACACTGTAAATATCTGCAGGATTTCCAATAGTCGGGAATTAAAGTGCATTTACTAAGGTGCAAAAAAAACGGACTCGAATATCCGGAGATTTGTTACAATGTTGCAAAAATTCCTTCCTGCAGTCAATACATTCTTTGCCTAATCTTACTTAATAGAAATAACCATCTTGTTTTTTTACTGTTTAGAGGGGGTGGGGGGAGCTACAGATAAGATAAGGTATGTATCCTGGGGGGTGATTTACATGTTTGAAGAAATTGATCCACACCTTTCTCCTAAGAACACAAAAAAAGAGCTTATACATACCTGTGTCGAAACTCCCGTTGTCCTGCTGTCCTGCACCGTTTCCTGTCAGTGCTGAGCCAACTGGACTGTCGTGCTGATTGGACCACTTCCATGTGCCGGCCATGGCATTGGATTCAATGCTGTAGCTGGCTACCGGACATTATCGGATCATAGGGTCTGCCTCTGTAAACAAGAAGAGACAACCTGAATGCCAGGGAAGGTTTGTACAAGTTCTTTTTTGTGTAAATTTTTGTTTAAACCTGGACAACCCCTTTAACAGGTCTACTCATCCCTAATCATGAAAAAAGTAATGTATGTTCTGTGCCATTCCGTAAATAGATTGTGCACCCTGTAGTGCTCTACCTACCCTTCCAAATCCATTCCACTTCTCCAAAACTTAGTTATTGTTTTAAAGGGGTATTCCTCCCATTAAATATACTCAGAATAACAAAATAAAATATTCCCTAATTCACTGTTATTAACAAAAATACAACATTTCACAGACATTATTACAATCAGTTCTTGTATATGCAATTTCGGTGTCCCGGGATCGAACCATAAATTTTCTGATTTTTATGATTGGGCATGGCAGATTCTTGAATAGCTTCTCCTCTCTGTTTGATGCAGTGGGATCTGTGCCCCTCACTCTCCATTACAAAGGGAGCTCACACACAGACACTTCCTGCTGGCGAGCAGCAGCGTGCACAGACTTACAGGCTACAGATAAGGTATTTATCCAGGGGGGGGGGGGCACTGTTATAGCTCAGATGTAGCAGAGCTGAAGTGTTCCATTGTATGTTATATGCATCTCATCTCTCTTTTTCTATGTGTCAGATACTAGTAGAATGTTCAGAAGCTAATTAAAAGTGTAGATAAACCCTGGACCCTGATAATCTAAGTACATTGTCAGCACACAGCATTTCATAGCACAGAGGAATCGCACTATGGAATCTTACACTGATCATCAATGAGTGATAGGAGCTAAAACAGCAATAACACTTAGTAACAGTGTAAAGTAAGGGGTTACAAATGATCTTGATTGTGTAGACATTACTAGGGGATTGAAATATGAGATCTTTCTTTCATGGGCAAACCCCTTTAAATTGGATTTGTATGTAAGTTGGACCAAGTATAATTATTAAGAGTAACTCCAGGCAAATTATTCCTGTTCAATTAGTTTTCAAAAACTTTGGGTTGACATGGGAACAAGGATTAAGCACAAAATGTAGGTTTATACCAAACTTTAGGGGTTCAACCCCTAACTTCATTTGAAGTTCAGTACTGGGTCCGGATTCAGATTACCAACACCCAAGCCACTGTTAACTCCAAAGTTGATGATCAAGGTATGTATATCTTTCTTTTTTTACATTACCCAACCAAAAAATGGATCCTCTCCCGGACAACCCTTGTAAGAGTCTCTTTGTGCAGGTACAGACACCTTTCACTTGGACCGGATATCAGACCTCGATAACACAAAAAAACAACAAAATCAATGAAGAAAGCGCAAGTTCTGCCTGGCTGGGACTGATGGCTTAATGTATAGATGTCAAGTTCCGCTTGGATAAACCTGTGCACATCGCTTACGCCTCTACCTAACATGTTTGTATGTATTTTGATCTGTACTTAATTTGTGGCTCTGCTATACATTTATCTTCCCTCCTACCCTCCATTACATGTGATGTGTGATAACGTTGTATGATGACATGTTTCACTGTTGCCTTCAAGGAATTACTGTATGTAAATTACACCGATTCCATGCAATATGACAGCCGAGTCTCCCCAGACGCTAATAAATGGAAATATATAACGGAGTCAGCGCGGTGATTGTATATTAACGGCTCACTCTATAGAAGGCATGGAGAGACTGATTATATTCATATATGCTAATAACAGGAGATTTATGGATCAGGGCACAGTGTAAGTGAATTATAGATATTGGGACGGAGAAAGAAGTGTATTGCAATGAAATAAGCGAGGAGGGGTTCTTGTAAGTCATTTTCCTTGTCCCTGGTAGGCTAGAGGTCTGATCTGGGTAGGCATTTACTTGTGAGTCTGATCTAGATATTATTCAGGCACTTGCTTTGGTGTCTGATTTTGTTTAGGGTCCGGTCTGGGTAAGAAGTTATTTAGGGACCTTGGTCTGGGGCTTTATTTTGTGAAAGGATCTGAACTGGAGATTGTAATTGTGTTGACACAGAAGAAAGATGGAAACGATATCTAAGCAGTAATGATGTACCATAAATGGTAAAAGCTACATCTTTAATGAAAAAACTGTTAAAAAAGGTTACCCAAAAATAAGGTGGGGAACCATACGGACACAGAAAAAACACACAAAAAACACGACACACGAGGAGTGGGAAAATGGGGAGACGCGTTTCGGACTCAACAGGGTGCTAGTCCTTACTAGAGATGAGCGGGTATACTCGTCCCAGCATGATGCTCGTTCGAGTATTTGCATACTCGGAACGGCTTGTTGCTCGGACGAGCATTTCCCCTGCTCGAGATCGAGCATTTACTTAAGAAAACACAGTGAAGAACAGTGAAGAATACAATGAAAACAGTGAACACAGGATCATTTAAGTGAAGAACACACTGAAGAACACATTGCAGATGTTTCCGTACATCTGCAAACATCTGCAATGTGTTCTTCTTCAGTGTTTTTCTTTCAATGTGTTCTTTCAGTGAAAAATGCTCGAGTCTCCCATTGACTTCAATAGGGCTCATTATTCGATACGAGCGCTCGAGCATCGGGAAAAGTTTGACCCGAGTAACGAGCACTCAAGCATTTTAGTGCTCGCTCATCTCTAGTCCTTACTCTATACTTTGGAGTGCTGGACCCGAATAGTTTTCAAATTTTTCACATGATGTTCCCTGACAACTGGACCAGTGTCTGGATCTCCGTGCACTTCACCACCTGTTCACACCTGTTCCACGTTCCTGCATGCGGTGAGATGGAAAAAAAACCCCTTTTTCCATATACATATGGTTGTTTTTTGTTTTTTGTATTTTACCCACAGTAAAGTCTGTCATGCAGTCTTCCCAGCTGCTGCTGCACAGTCCGAGGCCGGCATTATCTCTTCGTGTGCCCCTCCCCTTCCTTACTGACCCGACTGCTGCAGGAATGAAGGGTGAAGGGATGCACTCCCTTAACTATTCATTCCTGCAGCAGTCTGGTCAGTAGGGAGGGGGAGGGGCCTAGGAAGAGATTATGCCGGCCTCGGACTGTGCAGCAGCAGCAATGGTGTTGGAACCCAAGCACCCTGGAGCCCGGCCCGCTGCTTAAAAGGATGTACTGGATGTATACTGAAGCTTGATGAAAATATAGCAATACATTGGGAGAGAGGGTGTCATTGTATAATATTACCCCTTTACTGTAAGCGTATAGCATTGCACCGGCGCTGCCTGTAAATCACTATATACAGTATTACTCATTGTCATCTTTACAGCCATTAATAAATTTCCCCTGCACTACAAGGTGTATTAATGTAAGTGCTTTCATTTTTTTTGTGTTTAGCTCCACTTTAAACTCTTCAAAATGAAGGCTTTGCTGAATCAGGTGTTAAATTCCAAGGGAATTAAAGGAAAGGCACAGTATTCCGTCTGCAGCCATCTCTTGTGTTACTTTTCAAAGGGCAATGGAATGAAACTGTAAGTGAAGCTTTATGTGTCAATTCCTCCAATTTATCTATAGTATAAAGCAGACAGAAACATTATTCGCTGCGCGCTAAATCCTATTTTACTCCCATTAGGGAAGGGATCTGTGAACGGGGCAGTGAAACGAGCTAACCAAGAAAAACAGCTCCAATGTAAATAATTCATTTATATGGAATATTGCAGTCCATATATTATAGAAATGACCTCGACGATCACAATATATAACGTCAGGCGGATTCCTGGAAGATGGGGATATTATTTTCAGGCGCTTTTTGTCAAACCCTTGTGCTTGGCTAAAGATTAACTCCTAGAACATTTACTGCGTGACATAAGGATCCCACTAGGACCTGAGTTCATATCGTAGGTGAATCTCTGCCAGGGATGTAGTATAACAAACCCAAGCAATTGCATTGGACCCTGAAGATTCGGGGACCCACATATTGGGGAGATTCAGCTAATTCACCCAGACTAGTTGTTTTATAGGATAAAGTGCTGGTGAGATGGTTTGCCATGTGCTACCTTCCTGGATGCTTTCAACTCTATAAACATCTTAAAGGGGTTGGCCACTTTTCAATCAATCTCTTCCATTAGACATGTCTCTGCATGTATATGTACCTGTGTTTTTCCCTGTTCTCACCATGTTGCCCTCTGCATATATACACAGCTCCCTCTCTGCTGCAGCCCGTCTTCATGGCGTCTCCCACTGTGTCTCTCTTTTCACTGTCCATCCTCACTGCCAGTGTCACGGGTGTCGGGGATCCATGTCGAGGATTGTGGGCACACCTGTGCCCCTCTCTGTGGCGTGGTTCCCACTGCTGCTGGTCCTGCTGGCACTGCCCCGGACTAATCTCTCCACGCTCCTGCTCTGGATCAGACTATACTGTGCGCGCATCCCAGCGTCCTTGTGATTGCCGTTGGTTAATCCAGCTCTACTTTATAATCCCGCAGCTCCCATCATGCCCCATCGGATCTGCAACCATTTTCCCTGTGAAGTTAAAGCCCTCCTGTGTCCTCAGTGTTCCTGTTATTCCAGTATCCTGTTCCCGTGTTCCCATGTCTTCTGTGTTCCTGTTATCCATTCCTGTACCATGTGCCAGTCCGTTCCTGTCTGCCTGTACTGTGTGCCAGCTCCTGTATTCCTGCCATGAGTTCCAGTGTTCCTTCCAGCCGCTGTTCTCCTGTTGTCACCCGAGGCTCGGACTGTATCCTGCTGCACTAGCTTAGCTGCCATCAGGCGCTTAGTTGCACCCTTGGAATGACCTGGTGGTACCCCACCGCAGCAAGACCATCCCGCTTTGGGGCGGGTTCTGATGAAGGCCAGGCTCCACTTAGACTCCGGTTCCAGGTATTGGCTAGTACCATCTCCCACGGTGGTCCAGAGGGTCTGCAGACTCCGCTCATCCCTCCACGAGTACCCCATGGACCCCTCTCCATGACAGATAGACACAGGAAGGCTACAGCTCCTCCAGTCAGCAGAGCTCAGAGATGTAAACAAAGAATTGCAGAGAGTCTGCACACAGTACAGAAGTAAATAGCAGGACTACTGAATCACTCGATTAATAATCAGAGGTTATAATTAAGGCAGTGAAGGCACATGGGCAATTTATGTAAAAAAGTGGCTAATGCCTTTAAGGATGCCAATACAGTTTAAACCTATTGCAAATCATTGAACAATAGCCTCTCTGCGCTACATCCTAGAGCATAGCTGTATATTAGCTTGTGGCCATTTTTTGAAAAATATGAAATAGGAAATTTAACCCCATAACGCTCTGCGCCGTAGCTCTACGGCGCAGAGGTATGGGGTATGTATGAAGAGGGCTCACGGGCTGAGTCCTCTTCATACAAAGGTTGGGGTTGTTGCATATTGCAGCAAACCCCCACTGCTAATAACTGCGGTCGGTGCTTGCACCGATCGCGGCTATTAACCGTTTCGTTGCCGCCGGTAAAGTCGCCGGCGGCATTTAAAAGACGTAATCGGGGGGCGGCGATCGGTTGCCATGGTAGCCTCGGGTCTTCGTTTGACCCGAGACTATCTGGCTTCTGCAGATTCGTTACCATGAGCCAGTGGCTCATTGTAATGAATGTGCTGCAAAAATGCCATATATTGCAATACAGAAGTATTGCAGTATATGGTAGGAGCGATCTGACCATCTAGGGTTAATGTACCCAAGATGGTCTAAGAAATAGTGGGAAAAAAAAGAAAAAAAAAAGTTTAAAAATTAAAAAAAATTAATAAAATATTAAAAATTCAAATTCTTTCGCTAGAACTGATATAAAACATAATAAACAGTAAAAATCACACATTAGGTATCGCCGCGTCCCAAAATGCCCGATCTATCAAAATATAAAAACGGTTACGGCCGGCGGTGACCTCCGACATGGGAAATGGCGCCCAAATGTCCGAAATTCGACTTTTACACCTCTTTACATCACATAAAAAATGGAATTAAAGATGATCAAAATATTGCACAGACCTAAAAATCATATCAATGAAAACGTCGCCTCATTTTGCAAAAAATGACCCCTCACACATCTCCGTGCGCCAAAGTATGAAAAAGTTATTAGCGTCAGAAGATGGCAAAAAATGTTTTTTCTTTTTTGTACACATTCGTTTAATTTTTGAAAATGTATTAAAACACAATAAAACCTGTATAAATTTGGTATCACCGCGATCGCACCGAGCCAAAGTATAAAGCTGACGTGTTATTTGGAGCGCACAGTCAAAGTCGTAAAAACTGAGCCCACAAGAACAGCGTTTTTTAAAACATTTTTTTCCACATTTGGAATTTTTTTTTAGCTTCGCAGTACACGGCATGTTAAAATAAATAACATTACAGGAAAGTAAAATTTACGCACAAAATAAGCCCTCACACAGGTCTGTACACGTAAAAATGAAAAAGCTATGGATTTTTGAAGGTGGAGAGCGAGAAATGAGCCGAAAAAACCCTGGGTCCTTAAGGGGTTAAATCCCACCAGTGGCTTTGCCGGGGGCATTTAAACAGGTTACACCTGCAATTGGTGCCAGCACTGATGGTGGGTGTTACTGGGGGAAGCTGAGCCAGAATGTTGGACCCGAACCTGGAATGTACAGCATTGACCCAACTTTGTCTTATTGGATAATCTTAGTTTTTCAGGAATTATAGACTGGTAGGGCACTTGAGAATTCTCAGAATAGGGGTCATAGTAGAATTATAAAGGGAGGTGTAACTTTTCCCAAATACTTTTGCACTTTTTTTTCATTCAAAAGATATGGCCGGGAATCATATCTCATAGACTGTAGAAGAAAGGTGTTGGATTGACGCTGTACATATATTTTGCATATTTTGCTTAAGATTTATGAAATTTTTAACTTTATTAGTCATTTTTCATATTACGGATGCTAAAAATATTTGTGACCGGTTGGCCTCACTGAGGGTTTGGATACCTGAATCCGGACCTCAACTTCATGTGATATGTCCTGACTTCATATAATTGAAATGCAGAGGTCGGGTCAACCATAAAAAGATTTGCTATTTTTGTGAGTTTGGACACAGTTTGAAGACCAAATTTCTTCGTAACACCTGTGTTAGCGTCATCCTCTGTCCGTAATTTGCAGCTGCTGAGGCGCTGATTTTACCTTTGTGTCTTTCTGAAGCACATCAGTGTGAACACTGGTTTAGCTGGTTTTGCTGTTTAGATTGATTTTGCACCACAACCCTCTCTTGCAGTTATGTTTCACCATTAGTTATCCCATTGGGATTGACAGCTTCTCACATTACTCACCTGCTCCCCGTGTGGTCCAGATCTCTGAGTCCTGCCCACCCTTACTAGGGTGCTGACTACAGTGTTGTTCTTTTTTAACTCTGTACTTTATGATTTTGATCATAGTTCTATAGGTATCCTGACCTTTGGTTCTTGTTCAGACCACTCCACTGATTTGTAATTTTGTACTGTTTTCCTTCTTTGTTTTGACCTGACTCTAGTGTCTTTTCTTATCTGTTCGTATTATTTTGTCTTTGTGTTTAGTTATGTGGCGCATGGAGAAATTGTTGACCAGTTCCTGGCCTCCGCCTGGGGTGAATCAAGCAGTTGGGTAGTGCAAGTCTGGTGGTTTCAGAATTAGGGTGCACTGTCATGTCTGATTTTTTACTATTTTCATGTAAAAGAAATAAGCTTTGGTCAACGGCTAGCAATCCACGAAAAGCAAAGGGCGTTGTCAGCTCACCTGGGAAGGAGTCGACTAAGGAATGGTTAACTCGAGCACAGACTTCACCTGCTTCTGTGGAGTACACTACCCCGAGTATCGGGTTTAAATTGGATCAAGGTATCATCTGCATCAGATTTCAATAAATTTCCTTTGGGTTCTTTGATTTCCTGCTAAACCCATAATACATACATACATGAGGTTCCTTGACTCTTGACTTGACATGTCTACATAGGTGTGTCATGGGATGAGCAGCTTTTCGATACAATATTGGGTCAAGATTGGGTCAAAAAATAATAAACTGCCATTGGTTTCTGAATTTCAACCAAACGTGGATGTTAATAGTGGCCGTCATAGGGTTAACACCCGCAAAAGAAATTGAATACACCACATGCAATCCACATGTCAGACTGAAAAACATATGACACAAAGGCATAAAAAGCCTAAAAAACAATATTACAGAACAAGTCGAGAGGAAAGTAAAGAAGACCAGTTCCGTACAGTATAAAAGTCACAGATGTTAACACCTTCCTAAAATTAACGTTAATTCCTTCCATTGACAGAACACAATGGGGCAGATTTACTTACCCGGTCCATTCGCGATCCAGTGGCGCATTCTCTGCGGTGGATTTGGGTCCAGCCGGGATTCACTAAGGCAGTTCCTCTGACGTCCACCAGGTGTTGCTGCTGCGCTGAAGACCATCGGAACGCACTGAAGTTCACCGAGCCATCGGTTTTTTCCAAATCCGTCTGTTTTTTTTACGGCCACGCCCCCCGATTTCCGTCGCGTGCATGCCGGCGCCGAAATCCCGGGGCAATACAGGGAAAATCGGTGCAAAAAGGAAAAATTCGGTTAACCCGTCGCAAAAACGCAAATCGGGCCCTTAGTAAATGACCCCCATTGAGTTGAATGTGTTCCCAGTCTGTGCCAACCTCTGCCAACCTATTCTTACATTCTGTGGGACACCTCTGTGTAAAGCAGTACAAAGAATACAACGTAATATATTCTAATTCAAACAATTGTAGATGAGTTTTACGCCGCCGTCCCCGGACTAATGCATAGTAAATGGGAAGCGATACATTCTGCCGTCTATGGAAGCTGCAAAGTAGAAAGAAGTGTTTAACTATGAAAATGCTCAAGCGGCGCCGACTGACGACTAAGCAGAACAGTACAAGAGGCTCTGGGAAATATTCATGTTTTGTTCGCTTTCAAGGACACATCTAGGCTTAACGCTGGCGTTCAGGTGTTACAACCAAGCACATGGCAGAATGTGGTAAATGTCAAGCTGTAAGGATATTCATGAATTATAAGAAGACTTGTTCCTAGATTTGGGGTTCATGGTGTCCTCTTTGTGGTATAAACGTTCCTCCGAGTACAACAGACATTCACGGGGCCTTGTACAAGTGGGAGATTTCTCTGAAACATTAATTATAATAATTGCACAGTATTCTTAATATTATTATTATTATTATTATTATTATTATGCATCTTTATGGCTTTATTTACACTCAGGATAACAAAATAACACATTAGGGCTTATTTACTGAGGGTCGCGGATCACACTTTCATCGGACTGTTCACGGTTTTTGGGATTTGCGCAGCTTTGACCGGTATTTAATAGGTGTCTGGATGGGGTTTGTGTTGCACGTGATCGGATTGTGGCGCAGCTGCGCTGCTTTCATACGACAGAAATTGGGGGGAGAGCCTGTCAGACTGATCGCAGGATTTAACTTTCAGATTGTGTCCCAAGGATATCAGGGAAGGATCTTAGTGACTCTCCGCACAGCGCATTATACACGGACAATGCACTTACATGCACCAGGAAGAAGAAGGTGAACTCCGGGGACCTGAGCGGGGAAGCGACACATGCAGGATATCAGGCGCACGATCTTAGTGACTCGCCGCACAGCGCATTATACACGGACAATGCACTTACATGCACCAGGAAGAAGAAGGTGAACTCCGGGGACCTGAGCGGGGAAGTGACACATGCAGGATATCGGGCGCAGGATCTTAGTGACTCCCTGGACAGCGCATTATACATGGACAATGCACTTACATGCACCAGGAGGAAGAAGGTGAACTCCGGGGACCTGAGCGGGGAAGCGACACATGCAGGATATCGGGGGCACGATCTTAGTGACTCCCTGCACAGCACATTATACACGGACAATGCACTTACATGCACAAGGAAGAAGAAGGTGAACTCTGGGGACCTGAGCGGGGAAGTGACACATGCAGGATATCGGGCGCAGGATCTTAGTGACTCCCTGCACAGTGCATTATACACAGACAATGCACTTACATGCACCAGGAAGAAGAAGGTGAACTCCAGGGACCTGAGCGGGGAGCGCCACATGCAGGATATCAGGCGCACCATCTTAGTGACTCCCTGCACAGAATATTATACACTGAAAATGCACTTACATGCACCAGCAAGAAGAAGGTGAACTCCGGGGACCTGAGCGGGGAAGCAACACATGCAGGATATCGGAGGCACAATCTTAGTGAATCGCAGAACAGTGCATGATCGTCGGACAATGCACTTTAGTGAACTCCGCAGGGCCGGGTAAGTAAATGTGCCCCATTTTCTAGTTTACTGTTATAAACAAAAATACAACATTTTACAGATATCCCGGTGTTTACAGTCCTGGTGTTAACAATCTTGTTCGCCCCAGGATCCGACCATAGATCTTCTGATTTTTATGGTCGGACAGGGCAGATTCTTCTCATGTATAGCTTCCCCTGTCTGCTTGATGCAGTGTGATTTTTGCCTCCTCCATTACAAGACAAGCTCACACATAGACACTCAGAACCGTGCAGACTTACTCTACAAGCTACAGATAAGATGATATCTTCCTTCTAGTACCTGAGTCTATGAGAACCTAGATCTCAGTTATCTGAAAATTAATCGCACTCGTCAATTCCAGGTAAGGAGTAGAAGCAACAAAGGAGGTCCGGTGAAACCAAGCTTTCATGGAGTGCGCAGCCCGTTGTGGATCTACAAGAGACTCCTTATCTGGTGCACCTCATTGACCCGCACCAACCACTGATGCAGTGGGGAGGGCTCGGTGGAATTTAGGCCTTAGCTGCATTAAGGAAATGACACGTCAGCAACTTTCTATACGTGACAAGAGAGTAAAACCCAAGCAGGGTCATCCTGTAACTCTCTCCCTGCCACCTCCCAAATAACCTCCAATACCTGGGAATGATCTTGGGGTAGCTCCATAAGATATGTATGAGGTTACCCTCCCCTAATTCCCAGCGCCAGCAGTTTGATGTGACTGCTGGTGACATTTTATAAAGTACTTGGGGCGCCTTGTACCATGTTTGGGCAAATTATAATTCATCTCCTGGTAGGTTGTACTTATCGTAGATTTATGTGGTAGGGTAAGTATTTTCTCCCTTTGTTCTGTGGTGCGAGTGATGTGTAAGTCCCGCTCCCATTTAAGCCCATAATAATGGTACATAATTTTCAGGGTTAGATGTCAAGAGACTGAAAGACAGGGGGAATGTCCCCCTGACTTGGCCCCTTTGGACTTTTAATTTTCTTATATTTTTTTACTATTCTTAGTGCCTAGATAACTTTTTATATTGTCGGCTGGAGGATGTGGTGAACACTCCTCCCTCCTATAGAGATACGTATTCCAGCCTGTATTGTGTGTGAAAAAGAGCAAAAATCCTGGATCTGATATCACCCCCACAGAATTTCTGTGCTTAGTAGGAATGAGGGGATCCATTCTGTTTTGTTCAAATTTGTAAAGTTTAGCCAAACATTGAACAAAAGTTTGGTTTAGGTACCCAAACCCACCGGTAACACCTGCGATCCAGGTAAGGCAAAGTCACCGAGGTCTTTGGGACATCAGAGACAAGGACTGATGTCTTTGAGGACTGACGCTCCTGTGGAGATGGCAGTTAGGAACAATGGCAGTTAGGAACAGTGTCGAAGATGTGTAACCTTTAGACCTTATAAAACTGAAGATAGGAGAATCTAATGTGAAGCTCCCACTGAAGTGACTCATCTCAGGCAATTAATTACTCTTCTATATTTGCATATGGTTCAGGAGGCCATTTTTGCCATTAATTGGCAAATGAATGAGATTTAACATAAAGGAAGGAATTCTAAAAAAGAATATTTCATTCACTACAGGAGGGACCTGCTACTGTACTGGTATTAAAGCTGCTGACAGGTTCCCTGAATAAGCCCTTGGGTATGGATGAGCAGATCCCAGCCACAATGTTAGGGTCTGCGCAAAACGTTGTGGGTTCTGGTCCTCCAACTTGAACTTGGACTTCAGCCAGAAGTTCTTGTTCGGTTTCGGCATCAACCCTGCCGGTAACATCCATGATCTGTGGTTTCACTGATAGCAGGTATTAACCCTCTAAACAGCTGGCAAAGATGCTGGTGGCATTTAAAAGGTGGCCAGCATGTAAAAACAGGCTGTACGCAGATGAGTGAACCGCACAGCCGGTGGCTTTAACCACGCCATTTAGAGAGTGTGTGTTCGGGTTCAAATGTGACCCATCTTGGCTCCGCTCATCAGCACCATTGGGGGAAGGGATAGTAAATAATTAAAACAAAGTTCACTGCTCCCACATCACATTCCTGGCCAGGAGTGCCAGAGAGTTGGGAAGTCCAAAGGACCTGCTTCAGCCAATCTATGGCCTGTTTCGTGACCATGGGACACCAGTTGTGTTGGTAGAGGAAGCGACATCTAAGGTGATCGGGGAACTTCCGGGAGTAGCAGCCAAACAACAGGAGCCCCATCACAAGGAAACGGACACACAAAGATTACTGGTTCGGGTGCGTTCAGCTCTAATCCTGAAACAATGGGGAAAATTTTTCAGGGATTTTACGCCAGAAAACTGGTGTAAAAGCCCAGAAATAATTGCAATTGCTAATGAACCCCCAGCAACTGCGATTTTTCCCCCTTCACGCCATCTCCATGCCGGAGGGGCAGGTGGCAGGACCTGGTGAAGAAATAAAAGCTGCTCAGCGTGCCCGGCAGATACATCAAGAGGCTCCTACCTCCAGTGGTGCCGGAGGGGCAGATATCGCATTGATCGTGCGCCAGTGTATGATGAATCTCTCGCAATATATCTATTTACAAATGAGTAAAAAAATGGATTCATTTTGGAAGCAAATATTATTACATTTTCACTAAAATCAGAAAGAGAAATAAAAAAATAATATAAAATCTCCCCTTGTACCGGTGCTTCTCGCAGTGCGACCTCCCCCTTCCACTCCGCGCTTTATCCTCCGTTCTGCGCGCCGGCTTCGCTGAGCAGATGTATTTTAACTACATTGATAAATAATTAATGAAAACACAGACATTAAAATGCTTCTTTATTTTCTGCACTGAAGGAGACGTATCTGGAAGCCACCGAACGGGTCGTAGGGAATATTTGTATTTGCTTGTAAAGTCCAAATGTTGAACCTTTTCTGTTTTTCGTGCCTGCATTAATCCGGAGGCATTTTCATGGGAGTCAAGGAGAGAAATGGAAGAACAAAAGAAATGTAAAACACATTTCATCTGTTACTAAGTGTCCTGTAATGTGGAGTCTTAAAGGGAAGGTCTCATAGATGAGATTTTACTGTTATTTATCAAATATAAGAGGGACATAAATGGATTTCTCCTTTTAGAACTGTACCGATGCAATATATGTGCATACAGCTGCCGTTATTTAGTCCTTACAGGGGAATCTTAGAATTTAAAGCTGCAAAGGATGTCAATGGTCAGAAGGGTTTCCCTAGACTACTACAGTCTTTGTAATCCATGGGCTCCTCCCTTCTAAAATCAACTTTCACACTTATGATAATGGGGCAGATTTACTTACCCAGTCCACTCGCGATCCAGTGGCAGGTTTTTCGACGCTGATTCGGGTCCGGCCGGGATTTACTAAGGTCCATGCAATGATATCCACTGGGTGTCGCTGCTGCGCCGAGGTCCGCTGGAGTTCACCGGAGTTCACCGACGGCCACACACCCCCGATTTCTGTCGCATGCATGCCGGCGCCGATGCGCCACAATCCGATCATGTGCGCCAAAAACCTAGGGCAATTCGGCACAAATCGGAAAAATTTGGGAAACCAGACAAAAAAAAAGCAATTAGGGCCCTTAGTAAATGACCCCCAATGAGTCAGAAGTGCTCTGGGGGGTGTTACCAGAGCCCCTAACATCTTTACAGCCTGTTACACTGTGCAGGAGCACTTCTGACTCCCACTGGGTGAGATTACATCAGGCAGAGGGAGAAAGAAGTGCTGAGGAAGCAAGGAGGAGGGGGAAGTGCTCATGCACAGAGTAACAGCCTGTGTAGCTACAGCATGGAAGGGCTCGGGTAATGCCCCCTAGGAGCCAGATGGTTCATTAATAAATTTTTTAAAGTTGATTTTAGAAAGAAGAGAGCTGTGCGTAACAAATATCAGAAGATTACCACAGCCAATGTGCCTGGATCTATAAGTGAGTTCCCCTAGTAGAGCTGAGCGGACTCCAACTTTAGCTTTATACCCCTAGCAACTAGACCTGGCTGTGGTTGGCTAGGTGTTTCCATCAGGTGTCCAACTGACCAATCACAGCCATGCCTAGTTGCTAGTGGCATAAATCTGGCTGCTCTGCAGCCCATCAAGTAACATGTCTGGGTTTAGCAAAGCTCCCAAATAGAGAACCCAATGAAGTTTGGGTCCGCTCATCTCTAGTCCCTGGTTTATCATGCTTTATTTTGATGGCAGATTTCCAAGTCTATCAATTTGACTATACCAAGCTGTAGGCAGTATCAGGTACTGTCCCTGGAGAGTTGTTTAATCATACACTTGTCTATGTTCTTAGTAGCAGCCGGACTGTGAAATATATATTTATATTCCAAGATTGTATCTGGACTTGTTGCTCTGGGGGAGTGTCCTCATGCTGCTATCCTCTTATCACCGGTGAACCTCTCTTCAGTTTCGGGGAGGAACAGAGACTGCTGTGGTATCCATTCAGAAGTCTGCTATCGATTTTACTACAGAGAATAGGGGCAAGTGCAGCAGTGTGAGGACATTCCCTGTTTTAATAAATAGCTATCGGGGACCAATACTTAATAAAATTAGTAGCATTGAAGTCAAAACTGCAGATAGTGTCCATTAGAGGCCACCAGGTGCAAAATCACACAACAAATGAAAATACGTGTCTATGCTAATTTTGAGGTAAGATTACCAGATATATCTTTCTTGTTTGCCGATGGTCTTTTTAGTAAAAGGACCATTTTGAACTTTACCCAAGTAGGGATCTCACTGAGGGAGGGACCAAGTCTGCCAGTGATCCTAGTTTTGTAACTGGTACATCCCAATGGGTGCACCAGTAAGCATGGCCTCACGGAGAACCTAATTTGCATAAAGATGAAAATGGAATTTCCTTTAAAATTACCAATACCTGGTTGTAGATAATGTGGCACCAAACACCAGGAGTCAGGGCTAATGTACAACAAGCCAGGGTGAAGGTCAGGTCATAGGTAATGACAGGGAGCACAAATTTATGATTATAGGCTAAAGTCACAGGAGATCGGCAGACTTGACAGAAGCCAAAGTCTGGAACACAAAAACACTCAGAGGACAGGAATGCAATTCCGAATATCCTTGCAGGATTAAGTGACTAGGAACACATTTATTAGGTACCAAAGAGGCAAATGTACCTACAGGGCACAGCAGGGACAGTGTGGTGCATGAATGTAAGGGGAGTTCCCATGAGGAAGATCAGAAAGGTAACGTGGTGGCCATGATGGCTGATCAACATGAATATTCGCTTCTCTGGTAACTTTTGGTAAAAACCTCATATCCATTAGGGGACCCAAACCACAGTGTCCAGGTCTCCAGAAGCAGACTACAGCTAAAAGTTTGGATTTGGCATTTAGGCTCACCCCTCCCATCAGCCCATCGAGGAGGTAAACTCTATAAATGATGGTGGTGTGTGAGTGCCACCATTTATACTAGAATTATTGCTCCTTGTGACATCATTGGGACAAATGTGCTAAACACCCGTGATTTGTGCAAGCACTTGGGTCAGTCCTAAAACAGAACTTTCAGGATCCAGTGCGGTTCACTCATCCCTATTATCCATAATATGGATATACATTTTCCAGGGTGGGATCGGGAAAACTTTGCCTCTTGATATTTAATTTCCCAGACTCCCAAATGGAGCATCAATGGCTTTACGTCTCCTCATGCCTTTCTTAAACATATCCTTAAAGGGTCTTCTTTCTTTCTTCCTTCTTTCCTTAACCATATCCATAGTGACATTTAGTTGTCAATATTAACCACTAGATGACACCCTGTATAGAAGTACGGCAGCCATCGAGGATGGTGGCTGTCCAGGAAGTGAGTAAGCACTTTAGGGGCAGGGCCTCTGCTATTTCACACAGCAAAGACCTGAAACTATGCTCCATGATCAGGGACAATTTGTATCATGGACCATTGACACTTTGAACAATGGTCCATGGTATGGTGCCTGGAGGCTAACTTTCACTGCCTCTACCCTATGAGAGGTTTTACAAATAAGTGGAAGTCAGAGGAAGTGGGGTTGCATGGTTTGAAGAGACCACAGATTGCAAAAAGCTGGTCCTTTGACCCAAGATTACCACTGACTAGGCACTAGGGCCCAAGACTTTAACTACCAGCAGAATCAGGGAACCAAATGTTGGCCCCCAAGAGGTTTTCCAGTAATTCTGGAAAACTCCCTTTACTATAGAAATGAAGTGTTTGTTAATCCAATTATTCATCTATTAACAAGCTATAGACAGGCACTTATTGTACCATCTGTGCCATCATTGTTTTCTTTCTGCAGAACACGGCTCCTCTACATCTCAATCCTGGTCAGGAAAGGGTTTATTTGAGCGATGGACGGCCGGTCCAGTCAGCTGATTGGGCGGCATCCAGGAACTCCTCCATATATCTGCCCAGTTCCATTACACCTTGCTGGTTTTACTAGTCACCTGATACCTTTCCCTTTGTTCTCGCTGATGTTTTGTTATACTTTATATATGACCTCTGCTTTGCTATTTGACCATTCTCCGTGTTTCTGGATAATGTGCTATGCCACCAACTTGGATTTGAGCCGATTCTGTCTGACTATGCTTCCCTGTCTGTAATCTGTTATCTGTCCCTTTGTGTTTGGTCCTTTTTCCTGTGCAGTTTAAGGATTTCCAAACAGGAGTCCCTAACCAAAGGGTTTGCAAGGCTTGTTAGTTAGGTGATGTAACAAGCAGCGAGTCGTGAACCCACTGTGCAATCTAACAGGTTTGACTTTGGGCAACAGACTAAGGGCATTATCCCTGAACCTCTCTGGTATTCACCCTTTCACCCCTGTGCAGTGCTCTGGACTTTACTGCGTAGAGATCCCAAGGCTGCTACCTCTTGTGGTGGTCCCAGTACAGATAGCAGCTGGCCCAGTGGGCACAGAGACTCTGGTATGTGCTACCAAGGGGTCAGGCAGTGCGGGGAGCCAGTGTCAGTACATAGTCAAGGCAGCCAGCATACAATCAGAAGTCAGGAACGGTCAAAGGGTTGTGACAAGCAGAATAGGTTTGAGTAACAAGCCGGGGTCCTTTACAAGGGAGCGCAGATCAAATCAGGGTCAGGAACAAGCCGGGGGTCACACATGGGTAACAGACAGGAATAAAATACCTTGCAGCGGGCTATTAATGCTCAGGCGTGGAGAACAGGGCATGCTGGGGTATATGGCTGAAGGTGCATGTGATAGGCTGAGGCAGCCGAGCCGGGAAATGCCTTGATCCTTTACGAAGGAGAGAGCCGCCACCCGCGACCTAAGGGAGCTGAAGCATGACCGGAAAGGTAAAGGATGAAGATAAGCGTCAAGAGGGCGGAGCCCGCCGCCAGCATTACAGGTGACAGGGGGTGTGGGTGCCTGCACCCCTTCTCTACCTGGATGGTTATCTCACATCCATGGCATAGCATCAGGACCCAGCAGCTTCCTACTGCAGAAAGGACAAAAATATGAAGATTTCCATGACTAATTTCTGACACTAAGGATTGAGGACAGCTCGCGACTATACATCTCACATCAAACATATAATATTCTCCACCACCTTCTTCTCCCTGAAGCCCGGTGTGATTCATTTAGGTTGTCACGTTCTGTTCCCAGTGTCATTCACCGACACACAAAATATAATGTTATTATTGACAAAGAGAAGACAGATTGCAACGGCTCCGGCTAAGTATCAGGCCGGCGCATAGACTCTGCTGCGGGAGGAGCGAATTAGCACTTAGTTCTAATTACTAGAGACACTATTTAAATGAAGCATACCCAGAATTAAACTTTGACATTTCTATAATCACCAGAACACAATCTCGGTAATAAGGGCATATTTCTCTGCTCACTCAAACCAGTGATCCACAAAACTCCGCATTCCTCACACCTTATTGAGACGCGCGAGGACGCCGCCAAGGAAGGTGCAATAAGGATTGAATTAAAAATACATGCGCTGCCCGGCGTCACAGAATTAATTAAATGCTATTAAATAACACTCTCATTAATCCTGCGCCACCCATCCATTTTATTTTTGTGTGATTTTTGTTTTTTACATTATTTTTGCTTTGATATTAGATCGTCCTGTTTGATGTTTAATTAAAAAAAATCTATTTTATATTCTTAAAATTGGAAACTGGTAAATACAAATGTACAATAATTTTTTGTTTCATTCTTTTCTATTTCAAGGGGGAAATACTTTCCTTTCTTGAAACTTGAAGTGATTGGTCACTTTTGGGTCAAAATGTAAAAAATACTCTGGTTCAGAATTTATTCCAGTGCTTATTTCTTCTATGGAGGTTTGATGGTCAAGTGGCCAATGGTCCACTTTACACTTAATGGGGCTCATTTACTAAGAGCAGTGCAGTGTGTACTATGTGCAGTGTATACTATGTGCAGTGTGTACTATGTGCAGTGGGTGTACTATGTGCAATGTGTGCTATGTGCAGGGTGTACTATGTGCAGTGGGTGTACTATGTGCAATGTGTGCTATGTGCAGGGTGTACTATGTGCAGTGTGTACTATGTGCAGTGTGTACTATGTGCAGGGTGTACTATGTGCAGTGTGTACTATGTGCAGGGTGTACTATGTGCAAGGGGTGTACTATGTGCAAGGTGTACTATGTACAAGGTGTACTATGTGCAGTGTGTACTATGTGCAGTGTGTACTATGTGCAGTGTGTACTATGTGCAGGGGGTGTACTATGTGCAGGGGGTGTACTATGTGCAGGGGGTGTACTATGTGCAGTGTCCTGTGCAGTGTGTACTATGTGCAGTGTGTACTATGTGCGGTGTGTACTATGTGCAGTGTCCTGTGCAGTGTGTACTATGTGCAGTGTGTACTATGTGAGGTGTGTACTATGTGCAGTGTGTACTATGTGCAGGGTGTACTATGTGCAGTGTGTACTATGTGCGGTGTGTACTATGTGCAGTGTGTACTATGTGCAGTGTGTACTATGTGCAGGGTGTACTATGTATAGTGTGTACTATGTGCAGTGTGTACTATGTGCAGTGTGTACTATGTGCAGTGTGTACTATGTGCAGGGGGTGTACTATGTGCAGGGGGTGTACTATGTGCAGTGTGTACTATGTGCAGGATGTACTATGTGCAGTGTCCTGTGCAGTGTGTACTATGTGCAGTGTGTACTATGTGCGGTGTGTACTATGTGCAGTGTCCTGTGCAGTGTGTACTATGTGCAGTGTGTACTATGTGCGGTGTGTACTATGTGCAGTGTGTACTATGTGCGGTGTGTACTATGTGCAGTGTGTACTATGTGCAGTGTGTACTATGTGCAGGGTGTACTATGTATAGTGTGTACTATGTGCAGTGTCCTGTGTACTATGTGCAGGGTGTACTATGTGCAGGGTGTACTATGTGCAGTGTGTACTATGTGCAGGGTGTACTATGTGCAGTGTGTACTATGTGCAGTGTGTACACTATGTGTCATGTGTACTATGTGCAGTGTGTGTACTATGTGCTATGTGTACTATGTACAGTGTGTACTATGTGCAGTGTGTACTATGTGCAGTGTGTACTATGTGCAGTGTGTACTATGTGCAGAGTGTGCTATGTGCAGGGTGTACTACGTGCAGGGTGTGTACCATGTGCAGTGTGTACTATGTGCAGGATGTACTATGTACAGTGTGTACTATGTGCAGGGTGTACTATATGCTATGTGCAGTGTGTACTATGTACAGTGTGTGTACTATGTGCAGTGTGTACCATGTGCAGGGTGTGTACTATGTACAGTGTGCACTGGAAGGAACCTGCAGAGTCTGAAAAAAAATGGCGCAAGGACCTTAGTAAATGTGGGCCAATGTGACTGGTTGAGCATACTGGTGCAGCGAAAGTTAACCGGACTCTTTCAGTGTTTTTTCTAATGTTTAAAGGGTTACCTTGGGGATAAGGGGGTCCAACTGATTACCTCCCATTTACAGGATTAGCAATCTGATTGGTGTGGATCAAACCATTAGTACCTGCACCAAACCACAGGTCCCATTCTCTCTGAATAATGGAGCAGCAGGTCCTGACTCTCCCTTTCAACGTCTATAGTGCAGAAAATAGAGCAGCACAAAATAGCCGAAATGTGCTCCATTATTTCTGTCACTCACATACACTGTGCATGGAGATGCAAGATGCAATACTCCTGAAGCCCAGTGAGAGTCATTTACATTGTCAATTTCTGTTCTAAGTGTCATTAACCAACAAAAAATGTAAAGTTATTATTAACACTTATCTATATACCCCAAGGTATATAGCAGGTGTTAACTGTTAAAATGCGCCACCATGAAAATGGGCGCCACCATCTTCATACCGATCGTTGTGCCCTATGACATCATCATGGGGCGTGACAGCCAGGAGTTTATGTTAAACTCCCGGGTCTGTCTTTAGGCAACATCTGTGACAGTCTGTGAGTAATCAGACACCCTAGGGTTCAAATAGGCTAGGGGGTCTAAAAATACTTATGCCAAGAGAATCGATTCCACCTGCACCAGAATCAGTGCTACAGAGTTTATTAGGGATACAAAGTTAGTGAAAGTGGTGAAAGGTCCTTCTTATTGATACCCATGGCATAAGTACAGGTGGTCCCCTACTTAAGAACACCACACTTACAGATGACCCCTAGTTACAAATGGACCTCTAAATTTTGGTAATTTGGTAACAGCTGTAACAGTTATCAAAGGTGTCTAAAGTTAAGTGTTATTCTTAATCCTGGTTCTTATGACACCCCAACATTTGTAAAATCCAATAGTCATAGAGACCCAAAAAATTTTGCCTGGTGCTACAATGATAAAATATACAGTTCCGACTTACACACAAATTCAACATAAGAACAAACCTGTATTCGTTTTGGTAGCAAGTTACCTCTGCACCACGCGGGTTTTTAGTGCGTAGTCATGAAGATGCATTGGTTTTCATTGGTGCTGTATACACAGGACAGAAGATGACAGTCAATCAGACTCGTTTGCAACGTAGTTTCATGTTTTGTTTTAGGTGCAGTCGAGCAAAAGACATTGTTGCCGAGAGGGAAATAAAATCTTAAAATTACAGTCAATTTCTTTCTTTTTTTTTTGCTTTTATGTTTAAATGCGAAGAGTAAACACTGTCTCGGAATTTTTTTTTTTTGGAACCTTCCCTTTAACATTCCCCCTTCACGCTGGTGAAGACGGATAGAAGTCCGATTATTACCAATGTCCTTCAAAAACATTTACGGGGGTTGGCCGTTAGCGGAGAGAATGGGGCTGTATAAATTGTATCGCGAGCCGTTCCCAAGTTTAATAAACAGAAGCTCCTCAATGCTGAGGCGCCATCTCAAAGTGACTTTATAGAAGAGGTTTTTATTTTTTCCGGATGTTTTTTTTTTTTTTTTTCTCCATCCAGACGCCTTGAAAGAGCCATGTATCATTGTAACTTGCATCACTTTTCATGAGGCTCATTTAATGGCATTATAAAAGTCATATCAATGCACAAATTGGGAACTTCGGTGTAGAATAACAGCCGCCGTGCACACGCACTTGCAAAGTTTTTAGAGCATTGTATGGGGAAGGCATTTCAAGGCGCCAACCCATCCTTGAGTAAATGACTTGCCATTAGTATGTCACATTTTTCTTATATACGACTCCGGTTTTCGTGGAGTGACAGCGGCGGGAGACAATAAAAGTTTGCGCTCATTTTATTTCCATTTTTTGTGTTTGATTTTTATATTCCCTCCTACATTTTATAATGTCTGATCAACAGTATATTGTTTCCACTGCCAAGGATACGAAGGTGACTCGCTCTGACTACCAATCAACCGGACAAATGTCAAGCCCGTGCCGCTGACTTTTCTTCCTTGTTTTCTAAAGGGAAAGCTGTTTACAGATAAGATAGGTAGGTCGTTTTTTTTTCTGGTCATTTGATTTTTACTTAAATATATTCAAATTTTTTTTTTTTTGCATTTTTAATGTTTAGATTTTTTTGTGTTATCCCATTTAAAATTTTGTAAAAAAAATGCAATATATATATTTTTTTTTTTTTCATTTTTAATGTTTAGATATTTTTTGTTTCTATTATTTTGTGGTAATTTTAAATATTTTGTGATATTTAATAATATGAGCATTTTTTTTTTCCATTCGAGAGAAACTTTATTAAAACATCAGAAACAAATATGAGCATTTTTTAACGTTGAATAATATCTCAACAATTTACATTTTTCTGGTCATTGATTTGTAACTTTATAATATTCATTCATATATATATATATATACAGGCGGTCCCCTACTTAAGAACACCCAACTTACAGACAACCCCTAGTTACAAACGGACCACTGGATATTAGTAATTTACTGTACAGGCGGTCCCCTACTTAAGAACACTTGACTTACATACGACCCCTAGTTACAAACGGACCTCTGGATATTGGTAATTTCTTGTACTTTAGTCCTAGGCTACAATAATCAGCTGTAACAGGTATCACAGGCGTCTGTAATGAAGCTTTATGGTCAATCCTGGTTCATATGACAACCCAACATTTTTAAAATCCAATTGTCACAGAGGCCAAAAAAAAAATTCTGTCTGGGGTTACAATTAGAGATGAGCGAACACTAAAATGCTCGGGTACTCGTTATTCGAGACGAACTTTTCCCGATGCTCGAGTGCTCGTCTCGAATAACGAGCCCCATTGAAGTCAATGGGAGACTCGAGCATTTTTCAAGGGGACCAAGGCTCTGCACAGGGAAGCTTGGCCAAACACCTGGGAACCTCAGAAAAGGATGGAAACACCACGGAAATGGACAGGAAACAGCAGGGGCAGCATGCATGGATGCCTCTGAGGCTGCCTAATCGCACCATTATGCCAAAATTATGGGCAACAGCATGGCCATGACAGAGTGACAGAATGAAGCTAGATAGCATCTAAAACATCCAATAATTGACCCTGACACTATAGGGGACGGCATGCAGAGGCAGAGGCAGCGGCAGCAGGCTAGAGAGTGGCATGGCGACATACCCTAATTGGACTCAGGCTTCAAACCAATGGGTGTCAGAGAGGAACCAAAGGAGGTGAGCAAGAAGCGCTCAAATAATATCGGTACATGATAAAAGTTTGCCAGTATATTTTGTGGATTACACAGCAGGGTGGCGACAAAGTTAACATGGAAGCCATGAAAACAACCCAAAATTCTGCCTGACACAGCTCGTTTGATAAGGGGACCATGTATGCTTACAGTTCATGCCAGTCGCTGCACTGGCTGCCAGTCTCCTTTCGAATACAGTTTAAAATAATAATAACCCTCATCCATAAAGCTCTGTATAATGCTGCACCCCCCTACCTCTCCTCTCTTATCTCAGTCTATCGCCCAACCCGTGCTCTTAGATCCGCCAGTGATCTTAGATTAACCTCTACCCTAGTGCGGACCTCCCACTCGCGTCTCCAAGACTTCTCTAGAGCTGCACCAATTCTATGGAATGCTCTGCTCCGGACTATCAGACTAATACCTAACCTCCAAAGTTTCAAACGTGCTCTTAAAACCCATTTCTTTAGGCAAGCCTATAACACTCATTAACTGCATGAAGTTTTAACTCTTCTACTAACCCGTCCTGTGTCGTCCTCCCATCTGTTATCCAGCAACCAACAGGCACCAGACTTCTCTGCAGTCCCATTCACCCTGGACCTGGTATATAAGATGACGGCTGAGTGGTTCAAGCGACAGCAATTCCATTTATTATATTTTTTTCTATTCCCTAAGAAGAATGGCTTGACCATTAAATATTCTTTTACCTCGTGTTACCCCATCATCTTCATAAACCGTAAGCTCTGGCGAGCAGGGACCTCACTCCTGTTGTTCCATACAAATGTTGTGCTCTGTTACATTACATTTGTATTTGTTTCCTATGATTTGTAAAGCGCTACAGAATATGATGACGCTATATAAATAAAGATTATTATTATTATTATTATGGAGGCAGTGAACTAGTAGTAGATTAAAGGTGCTTCAACTATGTTAGTTGGATCTTGGCATGGAGCTGGCGCTCTGCAGCCAGGCGAGCTTTTGCCAATCCAAGCCCCTGTCTCTAGGCTACTCCCCAAACAGCACTTCTAAGAACCTTTTGTATAAGATCAAGTGTAGTAGCGTTCTTATAAGTTTGGGATATGGCGGGTGAGGGGAATGTAAACAGATGCGCAAGAAGCGCTGAAATAATATCCCTAAATGGTAAAAGTTTGCAAGTATATTTTGTGGATTACACAGCAGGGTGGCGACAAAGTTAACAACTTTGATGTGGAATGCCCTGTAATAGCTCTTGGGCGGTGTGCCTTTTATCGCCTAGGCTCAGCAGTTTCAGCACCGCCTGCTGTCGCTTAGCGACGGCACTGCTGCTGTGCCTAGAGCTACCGACTGATGGCGCCATGCCCACGGATGGTAATTCGGAGGAGGAGGAGGTGGAGGAGGGGTGGGAGGAGGTATAGTAGGCCTTTGAGACCTGGACCGAGGTAGGCCCCGCAATTCTCTGCGTCGGCAGTATATGACCAGCCCCAGGGTCAGACTCGGTCCCAGCCTGCACCAAGTTAAGTGTAGTAGCGTTCTTATAAGTTTGGGATATGGCGGGTGAGGGGAATGTAAACAGATGCGCAAGAAGCGCATGATGCGCATGGAGCTGGCGCTCCGCTGCCAGGCGAGCTTTCGCCAATTCAAGCCCCTGTCTCTAGGCTACTCCCCAAACAGCACTTCTAAGAACCTTTTGTATAAGATCAAGTGTAGTAGCGTTCTTATAAGTTTAGGATATGCCGGGTGAGGGGAATGTAAACAGATGCGCAAGAAGCGCTGAAATAATATCCCTAAATGGTAAAAGTTTGCCAGTATATTTTGTGGATAACACAGCAGGGTGGCGACAAAGTTAACAACTTTGATGTGGAATCCATGAAAACAACCCAAATTTCTGCCTGACACACCTCGTTTGATAAAGGGACGATGTATGGAGGCAGCTATATGGACGACTTTTGGAGGTAGCAATGGAGACAACGTGTGGAGGCTGCTATGGAGACAATTTAATTTGGATAGTGCCTGTATGTGGCAGTCCCAAACATTTTTCAAACCAGAGGAGCAGGTAGGTGGCCCTGCAGTAAAATGGAATAGATTGAGTGCCTGTATGTGGCAGTCCCAAAAATGTTTCAAACCAGAGGAGCAGGTAGGTGGCCCTCCAGTAAAATGGAATAGATTGAGTGCCTGTATGTGGCAGTCCCAAAAATGTTTCAAACCAGAGGAGCAGGTAGGTGGCCCTGCAGTAAAATGGAATAGATTGAGTGCCTGTATGTGGCAGTCCCAAAAATGTTTCAAACCAGAGGAGCAGGTAGGTGGCCCTCCAGTAAAATGGAATAGATTGAGTGCCTGTATGTGGCAGTCCCAAACATTTTTCAAACCAGAGGAGCAGGTAGGTGGCCCTCCAGTAAAATGGAATAGATTGAGTGCCTGTATGTGGCAGTCCCAAAAATGTTTCAAACCAGAGGAGCAGGTAGGTGGCCCTGCAGTAAAATGGAATAGATTGAGTGCCTGTATGTGGCAGTCCCAAACATTTTTCAAACCAGAGGAGCAGGTAGGTGGCCCTCCAGTAAAATGGAATAGATTGAGTGCCTGTATGTGGCAGTCCCAAAAATGTTTCAAACCAGAGGAGCAGGTAGGTGGCCCTGCAGTAAAATGGAATAGATTGAGTGCCTGTATGTGGCACTCACAAAAATTGTTTCAAACAGAGGACCGGGTAGGTGGCCCTCCAGAAAAATTAAATGCATGAAGTACTATAGCAAGAGCCAGTGGGCCCTGTCAAAAAATAGCCATTTTCCTCTGCTTTACTGTACAAAGAGGAGGAGAAGGAGGAAAATGAGGAGGAGGAGGAGTGGATCAATTATTCAGGTTGAGCTTCCTTCACCTGGTGGAGATTGGAAATTCTGAGAAATCCAGCCTTTATTCATTTTAATAAGCGTCAGCCTGTCAGCGCTGTCAGTCGACAGGCGTGTACGCTTATCGGTGATGATGCCACCAGCTGCACTGAAAACCCGCTCGGACAAGACGCTAGCGGCAGGGCAGGCAAGAACCTCCAAGGCGTACAGCGCCAGTTCGTGCCACATGTCCAGCTTTGAAACCCAGTAGTTGTAGGGAGCTGTGTGATCATTTAGGACGATGGTATGGTCAGCTACGTACTCCCTCACCATCTTTCTGTAAAGATCAGCCCTACTCTGCCGAGACTGGGGACAGGTGACAGTGTCTTGCTGGGGTGACATAAAGCTGGCAAAAGCCTTGTAAAGCGTACCCTTGCCAGTGCTGGACAAGCTGCCTGCTCGCCTACTCTCCCTCGCTACTTGTCCCGCAGAACTACGCACTCTGCCGCTAGCGCTGTCAGAAGGGAAATACTGTTTCAGCTTGTGCACCAGGGCCTGCTGGTATTCATGCATTCTCACACTCCTTTCCTCTGCAGGGATGAGAGTGGAAAGATTTTGCTTGTACCGTGGGTCCAGGAGAGTGAACACCCAGTAATCGGTGCTGGAATAAATTCTTTGAACGCGAGGGTCACGGGATAGGCAGCCTAGCATGAAATCTGCCATATGCGCCAGAGTACCAACGCGTAAGAATTCACTCCCCTCACTGGCCTGACTGTCCATTTCCTCCTCCTCCAACTCCTCCAACTCCTCTTCTTCTGCCCATACACGCTGAACAGTAAAGGACTCAACAATGGTCCCCTCTTGTGTCTCGCCAACATTCTCCTCCTCTTCCTCCTCATCCTCCTCCACCTCCACCTCCTCCGATATGCGCTGAGAAACAGACCTGAGGGTGCTTTGGCTATCAACAAGGGAATATTCTTCCCCTGTCTCTTGTGACGAGCGCAAAGCTTCCAACTTCATGCTGACCAGAGAGTTTTTCAACAGGCCAAGCAGCGGGATGGTGAGGCTGATGATGGCGGCATCACCACTGACCATCTGTGTTGACTCCTCAAAGTTACTCAGCACCTGACAGATATCAGACATCCACGTCCACTCCTCATTGTAGACTTGAGGAAGCTGACTGACCTGACTACCAGTTCTGGTGGAAGTTGACATCTGGCAGTCTACAATCGCTCTGCGCTGCTGGTAAACTCTGCATAACATGGTCAGTGTTGAATTCCACCTCGTGGGCACGTCGCACAACAGTCGGTGAGCGGGCAGTTGGAGGCGGCGCTGCGCTGCCCTGAGAGTGGCAGCATCTGGGCTGGACTTCCTGAAATGCGCACAGATGCGGCGCACCTTCGTGAGCAAATCAGACAGATTGGGGTATGTCTTGAGGAAACGCTGAACTATCAGATTTAACACATGGGCCAGGCATGGCACATGTGTCAGTCTGCCGAGTTGCAGAGCCGCCACCAGGTTACGGCCGTTGTCACACACAACCATTCCCGGCTTGAGGTTCAGCGGTGCCAGCCACAGATCAGTCTGCGCCGTGATGCCCTGTAATAGCTCTTGGGCGGTGTGCCTTTTGTCGCCTAGGCTCAGCAGTTTGAGCACCGCCTGCTGTCGCTTAGCGACGGCACTGCTGCTGTGCCTAGAGCTACCGACTGATGGCGCCGTGCCCACGGATGGTAGTTCGGAGGAGGAGGTGGAGGAGGGGTGGGAGGAGGAGGAGGCATAGTAGGCCTGAAACACCTGGACCGAGGTAGGCCCCGCAATCCTCGGCGTCGGCAGTATATGAGCAGCCCCAGGGTCAGACTCGGTCCCAGCCTCCACCAAGTTAACCCAATGTGCCGTCAGAGATATATAGTGGCCCTGCCCGGCAGCACTCGTCCACGTGTCCGTGGTCAGGTGGACCTTGTCAGAAACGGCGTTGGTCAGGGCACGGATTATGTTGTCTGACACGTGCTGGTGCAGGGCTGGGACGGCACATCGGGAAAAGTAGTGGCGGCTGGGGACCGAATACCGAGGGGCGGCCGCCGCCATGAGGCTGCGAAAGGCCTCGGTCTCTACTAGCCTATAGGGCAGCATCTCCAGGCTTAGCAATCTGGAAATGTGCACATTAAGGGCTTGGGCGTGCGGGTGGGTTGCACTATATTTGCGTTTCCGCTCCAGCGTCTGGGGTATGGAGAGCTGAACGCTGGTGGATGCTGTGGAGGATCGTGGAGGCGACGATGGGGTTTTTGTGGCAGGGTCCTGGGCAGGGGGCTGACTAGCAGCTGACACAGGGGAAGGAGCAGTGGTGTGCACGGCCGGAGGTGAACGGGCTTGTTGCCACTGAGTGGGGTGTTTAGCATTCATATGCCTGCGCATACTGGTGGTAGTTAAGCTAGTAGTGGTGGAACCCCTGCTGAGCCTGGTTTGGCAAATGTTGCACACCACAGTCCGTCGGTCATCCGGTGTTTCCTTAAAGAACCTCCAGACTTCTGAAGATCTAGCCCTCGCCGCAAGAGCCCTCGCCACGGGAGCTTCACTAGTTGACACATTTGGCGCTGATGCACCAGCTCTGGCCCTGCCTCTCCGTCTGGCCCCACCACTGCCTCTTCCAACCTGTTCTGGTCGAGGACTCTCCTCCGTCTCAGAAGCACTGTGTTCACCCGGCCTCTCAACCCAGCTTGGGTCTGTCACCTCATCATCCTCCGATCCCTCAGTCTGCTCCCCCCTCGGACTTCCTGCCCTGACAACAACTTCCCCACTGTCTGACAACCGTGTCTCCTCATCGTCGGACACCTCTTTACACACTTCCACTACGTCAAGAAGGTCATCATCACCCACAGACTGTGACTGGTGGAAAACCTGGGCATCGGAAAATAGCTCAGCAGCAACCGGACAAGTGGTTTGTGACTGTGGGAAGGGTCCAGAAAACAGTTCCTCAGAGTATGCCGGTTCAAATGCCAAATTTTCCTGGGAGGGGGCAGACTGGGGGGGAGGAGGCTGAGGTGCAGGAGCTGGAGGAGTGGCGATTTCGGTGACATGGGTGGACTGCGTGGAAGACTGACTGGCGGTGGACAAATTGCTCGAAGCATTGTCAGCAATCCACGACATCACCTGTTCGCACTGTTCTGGCCTCAACAGTGCTCTACCACGAGTCCCAGTAACTTCAGACATGAACCTAGGGAGTGTAGCTCTGCGGCGTTCCCCTGCTCCCTCATCAGCGGGTGGTGTCTCACCCCGCCCAGGACCACGGCCTCTGACCCCTGCAGTAGTTGGACGCCCACGTCCCCGCCCTCGTCCTCTACCCCTAGCCCTCGGGTTAAACATTTTTAAAATGAGAGTTATAGCTTTATTTTTTTTTTAACTTTTTTTTGTTTTTTTTTGTGTTTTTTGTTTTTTTTTGTGTTTTTTGTTTTTTTTTGAGTTTTTAAAACCAAACAATGCTATCCTATTGCTATGGCTATTTTCTAGCCAAGTATCAAAGCACACTACTATGCCAGATGAGATGACACTGAGTTAGTGCCTAATTGAAATCCAACCCCTACTAAATTTTCCCACTTCGGTCTATGCTATGGATATGTGCGTCACTAAGCGCAGAACACAGCGGTCGCAAGTCTCACTACAAATTGCTCAGAATTGGCTAGTACATGCACTGCAGAAAGTACAGCCACCAGCAGATCAACCAGAAATCAAATATATAGAACGCTACTGTAGGCGTAAGTAAGCTCTTTGTATTCTCCTATGGCTATTTTCTAGCCAAGTATCAAAGCACACTACTATGCCAGATGAGATGACACTGAGTTAGTGCCTAATTGAAATCCAACCCCTACTAAATTTTCCCACTTCGGTCTTTGCTATGGATATGTGCGTCACTAAGCGCAGAACACAGCGGTCGCAAGTCTCACTACAAATTGCTCAGAATTGGCTAGTACATGCACTGCAGAAAGTACAGCCACCAGCAGATCAACCAGAAATCAAATATATAGAACGCTACTGTATGCGTAAGTAAGCTCTTTGTATTCTCCTATGGCTATTTTCTAGCCAAGTATCAAAGCACACTACTATGCCAGATGAGATGACACTGAGTTAGTGCCTAATTGAAATCCAACCCCTACTAAATTTTCCCACTTCGGTCTTTGCTATGGATATGTGCGTCACTAAGCGCAGAACACAGCGGTCGCAAGTCTCACTACAAATTGCTCAGAATTGGCTAGTACATGCACTGCAGAAAGTACAGCCACCAGCAGATCAACCAGAAATCAAATATATAGAACGCTACTGTAGGCGTAAGTAAGCTCTTTGTATTCTCCTATGGCTATTTTCTAGCCAAGTATCAAAGCACACTACTATGCCAGATGAGATGACACTGAGTTAGTGCCTAATTGAAATCCAACCCCTACTAAATTTTCCCACTTCGGTCTTTGCTATGGATATGTGCGTCACTAAGCGCAGAACACAGCGGTCGCAAGTCTCACTACAAATTGCTCAGAATTGGCTAGTACATGCACTGCAGAAAGTACAGCCACCAGCAGATCAACCAGAAATCAAATATATAGAACGCTACTGTATGCGTAAGTAAGCTCTTTGTATTCTCCTATGGCTATTTTCTAGCCAAGTATCAAAGCACACTACTATGCCAGATGAGATGACACTGAGTTAGTGCCTAATTGAAATCCAACCCCTACTAAATTTTCCCACTTCGGTCTTTGCTATGGATATGTGTGCCACTAAGAGCTAAACACAACGGTAGCAAGTCCCCCTGCTAATTCCTCACAAAATGGTACTAGATGCAAATTAAAATAAAAAAAGTAGAACGTTATTGTAGCCCTAAGAAGGGCTGTTGGGTTCTTTGAGAATCACTCCTGCCTAACACTATTCTAATAGAACAGCCTAACGCTTTCCCTGACCAGCAGCAGCTCTCTCCCTAGCGGCATCCAGACACAGAATGATCCGAGCAGCGCGGGCAGCGGCTAGTCTATCCCAGGGTCACCTGATCTGGCCAGCCAACCACTGCTATCGACGTGTAAGGGTACCACGTCATGCTGGGTGGAGTGCAGAGTCTCCTGGCTTGTGATTGGCTCTGTTTCTGGCCGCCAAAAAGCAAAACGGCGGGAGCTGCCATTTTCTCGAGCGGGCGAAGTATTCGTCCGAGCAACGAGCAGTTTCGAGTACCCTAATGCTCGACCGAGCATCAAGCTCGGACGAGCATGTTCGCTCATCTCTAGTTACAATGATAAAATATACAGTTCCGACTTACATACAAATTCAACTTAAGAACAAACCTACAGAACCGATCCTGTACGAAACCCGGGGACTGCCTGTGTATATATACACACATTTTACATTTTTAATTTTCTTCATGATTGCCTAATTTTGTGCTTCTATTTTTTTTCTTACTTCTCTCTGCCATTTATTAACCCATGTGCTTATTCAGTATAAAATATTTTAATATATTTTGAGATGTTTAACAATATTTGCATATTTTTAATGTTTAATAAAATTGTGTTTTGATGTTTAATCATTATTTGCGTTTTGAAAGTTTTTGCATTTTTAATTTTGGTTTTGATGATTATTTTCTGTGTTTTAAATGTTTTCATGTTTATCCTGCCATTTATTCTTAGCCTGTGTTGTAAATTAATTATTATTTTGATTTTACAATATTTTTAGCATTTTTAAAAAAGTCATCTGTCTTTCTATTTTTTTGTGTTTATATACCCCTATATACTCGAGTATAAGCTGAGTTTTTTTAGCACAGAAAAATGTGCTGAAAAATCCAAACTCAGCTTATTAAAAAAAAAAAGAAATTCAAAACTCAACTTTCCGGCGCACCCTGCAGGTCTTCTGTTCGATCTGTCCATCAGTAGTAGTGTGTGTGTCAGCAGCCGGCACAAACTATGATGTCAGCAGTGACTGACGTCAGAGCGGTGCACCGCACGGGCCTGTCGCTGCCAGATGGATTGAACAGAAGTTCTGCGGGGGGAGGGAGGGCGCCGGAAAGGTGAATTTTCACTTAGTTTTTTTTAATGAAATGGGCAAACTGGCGCTGGCCGTGCAACATGGCAGAGGGTCTGGCTGTATACTGAGGGAATGCTGCCTAGCTGTATACTGAGGGAATGCTGGCTGGCTGTATACTGGGGGAATGCTGACAGGCTGTATACTAGGGGAATGCTGCCTAGCTGTATACTGGGGGAATGCTGGCTGGCTGTATACTGGGGGAATGCTGGCTGGCTATATACTGGGGAAATGCTGGCTGGCTGTATACTGGGGGAATGCTGGCTGGCTATATACTGGGGGAATGCTGGCTGGCTGTATACTGGGAGAATGCTGGCTGGCTGTATACTGGGGGAATGCTGGCTGGCTATATACTGGGGAAATGCTGGCTGGCTGTATACTGGGGGAATGCTGGCTGGCTGTATACTGGGGGAATGCTGGCTGGCTGTATACTGGGGGAATGCTGGCTGGCTGTATACTGGGGGAATGCTGGCTGGCTATATACTGGGGAAATGCTGGCTGGCTGTATACTGGGGAAATGCTGGCTGGCTATATACTGGGGAAATGCTGGCTGGCTGTATACTGGGGGAATGCTGGCTGGCTGTATACTGGGGAAATGCTGGCTGGCTGTATAATGGGAAAATGCTGGCTGGATGTATACTGGGGAGATGCTGGATTTCTGTATACTGGGGCAAGGGTGGTGGCTATATACAGGGGCAGGGGGCTGGCTATATACTAGGGTAGGGGGCTGGATAACTATATACTGTGTGTAAGCTGTGACCAATGTATTTCCCACCCTCGGCTTATACTCGAGTCAATAGGTTTTCACAGTTTTTTTGTGGTAAAATTATGGGCCTCGGCTTATACTCGGGTCGGCTTATACTCAAGTATATACATGTACGGTCATTTTATTTTTTGTATTGACTTTGTATGCTTTCATGATTTATAATTTCTTTCAATACTCTTGTGACATTCAATATAATTGTGTTTTTACTCACAAATGAAAATATAACATTTCTAAACATTTTTAGTTTTTAAATGTTAATAGACAAAACAGTTGTGGTATTTCTTTAGTGTCAATTTTTCCACATATTTAAAGAAAGAATTATACAGGAAAAGTTAACAGAACCTTCAAAATGACAGTATAAGTATCATAATTAGAAAAGAACTGATTCATTTGGGTCTTAACCCTTAAATTCCACCGGCAAAGCAGCAGCCATTTTCCCTCACTTCCTGTGACATCATCTGAGAGAACAACACTGCTAGAAAAAATGGCATTGTGCACTTTTGCATAGAATTTTTTAAAAAATGTTCGTATCAAATGCAAGAAGCCAAAGCGGTTGTGCTACTTGTCTCTTACTCTTTAGTTTGTACATATTTAAAGAAGGAATTATATAGGAAAAGCTTGAAAAACATTTCAAAGGTTGACACCCACAATCGTTGCCAGCGCCGTTCACAGGTGTTACCAATGGGTTTTGAACCCAAACTCTGTGCTAAAGTCTGGGATCAGGCCTGTAGACCTCAACCTTCAGTGTTGGGTATGACCCCACTTATCTAATTATACTTATCACTATGGAAGCATATAGAAGTTCCGAAATTAAACAATTAGAGCTTAAATTAAGTCTACTTCCCATAAATCTCTGTCCTGGAACTCCTACTCTTCTCCATCTACACCTCTGGTCTAGAACATCTCACGAAGACCCATGGCTTACAATACCACTCTTATGCTGAAGACACACAGACCTATATCTCTGGCCCAGGCATCAGCTCTCTACCAGCCAGATTTCCACACGTATCTTCCATCCTCTCCTTCAGTTTTCTAAAATTCCTCATCTTTCCTCAACCTCACACACCAGACCTAATATCCCAATTTGTCATGGCTCCACACTTTCCCTAAAGTCCACTACCTTGGAGTCAGATTTGACCCTGCCTTATCCTTTAAACCTTACATATAGGTTACTACTAGAACCTGCTGTCTCCATGTCAAGTCTACAAAATCTCTTGTCCATGCCCTCATCATCTCCCACTTTGGCTACTGCAATATTCTTCTATGCGGCCTTCTAGCTAACTCTCTAACACCCCTCCCATCTGTTCAAACAAATAGTAATGGATTGATAAGACTGGATTTCTGAAGCTGAGACACAACATTTACAGATTTTTAATTGCCTAGAAGAATAAAGACATAAGAAGTCACCAGAATGGCATCCAACATACCCAAAACATAATGTACTGACAGGTAAAAGGCAATGTGGATGCCACACATTGAGCTGTTCCGGCCAAGAGTCAAGAATGTCCTGCATGTGTCCTATTTTTAATTTACTTTAAAGGGGTTTTCCATGAAAATGGATTTTTCAGGAATATGAAAAAAACCTCAAGGGGGCACGGATGATAAAAAAACAATACATAGCCCACTTAGGGCTTAAACAAATGAGTGATTGCTTCTAAAGATGAGTGGACTCAAACTCGTGTCCAACAGGCCATTCACAGCGATACTTAGCTTCTAGGGGACTGGCTTCTAGGGGACTTCTAGGGGACTGGCTTCTAGGGGACTGGCTTCTAGGGGACTTCTAGGGGACCGGCGTCGCACAGACCATGACGTCAGCCGTTTGCCAACGTCATGGTCTGTGCGACGCCGGCGCGTACGGAGCTGTCACCGCGGCCGAACTGGGATCAAGCAGAGGAGCAGCGTCAGAGAGGTGAGTTTCATGTGTTTTTATTTTTACACCGGCCCCACCAGTACAGGACCGGCCCCGGATCAGCCCTAAACGAATCGGCCCACCGGGATTTCTCCCGGTGGGTCTTATAGCCAGTCCGCCCCTGACCTAAAGTACGGGTCTGCTCATTTCTTGGCTTATGCATTTAACAGGGACTTCATTTTTATCTTGTCCCCTGGTCTTTGGAGACCACACATTGGATGAGGCGGATCTGTAATTTGCTGGGAACTTCAATCCAAGTACAGGCCCAAACTCAGAAGTACAAGAATCTTTTGGAAAGGTGGATGACTGAGATCTGACGGCATCATCATAAAGCTCTGGTCTAAATGCTGAGGTCTATCAACAGTATTTAGAGGAGCTGTTTGAGACTCAGGCACTGTATTAGACTTTGACCAAGTACTTTGTAACAACCTGTGCCATGGAAGGCCATATAATAGGTTATAAAATGATTCCCTAAAAATAGAGTTGTAATAATGTGTTTATGAACAGGAGGGCGGGACTGAGGTCCCTCTATGGAGATGGTTCATTGGCTGAGCCCTATACAGCTCACAGCCACCACTAAGACCTGTGATCAGTCCTGGTGTCATTCCTCTTTTGTTGAGGTCAGTAAATGACCAAAGTGAGACTTGCGCTTCTGGCCGAATACTGGAGCACTGCCGGAACGTTGGAGACAGTAGCCAAAGCAGGGTAGATATACTAATTTTGTCACCACCGTCCCAAGATTCCTAGAAAACCTCTTCACATTTGGTTATTGTTTTTAATGATGTCCTCTGTATTTATTAATATATACAATATTCATATTTTCTTTAACCCCTTAGTGACGCGGCCTGAAAAGGCTCTAATGAAGGGCATTTTGTAGCAAATTTTTGTACGTGGCAGTTTAAAGGCCTTAACTTTTTTGCGTGGTACCTTAAAATTTTGTACGGCATCTCTTTCAGGACACATACAGCTAGTTGGAATGTATTAAAGTTTCTTTTTTTTTCATTTTTAGTTTTATTTGTGGTTAAAAGTGGACATTTTCACAGTTTTTGTCTTTTTTTCTAATTTTACTTTTTTATTCCTTTTACAAGCTTTCCCCTGTAAGAGCCCCAGTTACAGGGGGAAAAGACCCCCTGTGAAGGCTGAGGTTAATCAGAGCTGGACTCGGTCTGATTAAACCCTTTAGACTCAGCAGTCACATGACAGCCGGGTCTAAAGAGCAGGCAGCAGCGCCGGCTCCAAGCCTCTATCCATCTCGCTACTTCAGCGCCATGTTGTGAGGAGCGGTGAAGAGAGAAGCAGTAATTAACTACATTTCCCTCTCCGGTTGTCTCTTATTCCTCTCAGTAAACTAGATGTCAAAGGTGCTCCCGCGACCCACATCTCGGGTTGCGGGCTCACCCATGATCCTCCATGTGCCCCTGCGGCCCGCAATATGATCTTACCTCTCCCTGTTCCTGATTCTCATCCGGCGGCCAGTTCCCATCTCCTAGGACGGTGCGTGCACCGGGTTCAGATGATTTCAAGGGCCAGTGCACCGCTGATTGGTGCTGGCCCTTTCAGGAAATGGATAAAAGCCGGTGTCTCCCAGCATTCCCTGCCGGATCTTTGTGCTCTAAGTCTCACCTGTGGAATGACCTGGTGGTACCACGCCACAGCAAGTTCAACCCGCTTTGTGGAAGGCTCTGGTGAAGACCGGTTGCCCATCAGACTCTGGTCCCGGGTGGCAGCTTGTGTTATCAACCCCGTTGGTCCAGTGGGTCCACTACCCCTGGAGTCTGACAACAACAAAACCCAAACCTCAGAATGTGCAGTTGTGTTTTTATTTGTTAATTCTTGTCTTCCCTCTGGAATGTCACTTGCACCAGGTTACATACAACAATCACACATTTAGAAAACATCTTATTGAAAAATAAATCACATTTTTAGAGGTGGAATGTTGTTCGGCAAACACTAGGCTCCAAATAAATCGGAATTGTTATCATTCAATTTATTTAGACTTAAATATGACTAAGGGCTCTTTCACATTGGCATTGTTTATCACATTCGTGGTTCAGTGATTTTCACGGACGCCTCATAAAGCCATTGATTTCTATGGGTGTTCCATTAACAACCTGTGCCATGGAAGGCCATGGAGGGCAGGAGGACGGGACTGAGGTCCCTCTATGGAGATGGTTCATTGGCTGAGCCCTATACAGCTCACAGCCACCACTAAGACCTGTGATCAGTCCTGGTGCCATTCCTCTTTTGTTGAGGTCAGTAAATGACCAAAGTGAGACTGGCGCTTCTGGACGAATACTGGAGCACTGCCGGAACGTTGGGGACAATAGCCAAAGCAGGGTAGATATACTAATTTTGTCACCACCGTCCCAAGATTCCTAGAAAACCTCTTCACATTTGGTTATTGTTTTTAATGATGTCCTCTGTATTTATTAATATATACAATATTCACATTTTCTTTAACCCCTTAGTGACGCGGCCTGAAAAGGCTCTAATGACGGGGGCATTTTGTAGCAAATTTTTTTCCGTGGCAGTTTAAAGGCCTTAACTTTTTTGCGTGATACCTTAAGAATTTGTATGGCATCTCTTTCGAGACACATACAGCTAGTTGGAATGTATTAAAGCTTCTTTTTTTTTCATTTTTAGTTTTATTTGTGGTTAAAAGTGGACATTTTCACAGTTTTTGTCTTTTTTTCTAATTTTACTTTTTTATTCCTTTTACAAGCTTTCCCCTGTAAGAGCCCCAGTTACAGGGGGAAAAGACCCCCTGTGAAGGCTGATGTTAATCAGAGATGGACTCGGTCTGATTAAACCCTTTAGACTCGGCAGTCACATGACAGCCGGGTCTATAGAGCAGGCAGCAGCGGCGGCTCCAAGCCTCTATCCATCTCGCTACTTCAGCGCCATGTTGTGAGGAGCGGTGAAGAGAGAAGCAGTAATTAACTACATTTCCCTCTCCGGTTGTCTCTTATTCCTCTCAGTAAACTAGATGTCACAGGTGCTCCCGCGACCCACATCTCGGGTTGCGGGCTCACCCATGATCCTCCATGTGCCCCTGCGGCCCGCAATATGATCTTACCTCTCCCTGTTCCTGATTCCCATCCGGCGGCCAGTTCCCATCTCCTAGGACGGTGCGTGCACCGGGTTCAGATGATTTCAAGGGCCAGTGCACCGCTGATTGGTGCTGGCCCTTTCAGGAAATGGATAAAAGCCGGCGTCTCCCAGCATTCCCTGACGGATCTTTGTGCTCTAAGTCTCACCTGTGGAATGACCTGGTGGTACCACGCCACAGCAAGTTCAACCCGCTTTGTGGAAGGCTCTGGTGAAGACCGGTTGCCCATCAGACTCTGGTCCCGGTTGGCAGCTTGTGTTATCAACCCCGTTGGTCCAGTGGGTCCACTACCCCTGGAGTCTGACAACAACAAAACCCAAACCTCAGAATGTGCAGTTGTGTTTTTATTTGTTAATTCTTGTCTTCCCTCTGGAATGTCACTTGCACCAGGTTACATACAACAATCACACATTTAGAAAACATCTTGTTAAAAAATAAATCACATTTTTAGAGGTGGAATGTTGTTCGGCAAACACTAGGCTCCAAATAAATCGGAATTGTTATCATTCAATTTATTTAGACTTAAATATGACTAAGGGCTCTTTCACATTGGCGTTGTTTATCACATTCGTGGTTCAGTGATTTTCACGGACGCCTCATGAAGCCATTGATTTCTATGGGTGTTTTCACCATGGCTTTTTTTTTTCACTTTAATCTGTTGTTACTAGAGATGAGCGAACATACTCGTCCGAGCTTGATGCTCGTTCGAGCATTAGCGTACTCGAAACTGCTCGTTGCTCGGACGAATACTTTGCCCGCTCGAGAAAATGGCAGCTCCCGCCGTTTTGCTTTTTGGCGGCCAGAAACAGAGCCAATCACAAGCCAGGAGACTCTGCACTCCACCCAGCATGACGTGGTACCCTTACACGTCGATAGCAGTGGTTGGCTGGCCAGATCAGGTGACCCTGGAATAGACTAGCCCCTGCCCGCGCTGCTCGGATCATTCTGTGTCTGGATGCCGCTAGGGAGAGAGCTGCTGCTGGTCAGGGACAGCGTTAGGGTGCTAGTAGATTACTGTTAGGCAGGAGTGATTCAACAAGAACCCAACAGCCCTTCTTAGGGCTACAATAACGTTATACATTTTTTTTTATTATTTGCAGCTAGTACCATATTGTGAGGAATTTGCAGGGGGACTTGCTACCGTTGTGTTTAGCTCTTAGTGACACACATATCCACCTCAAACACCAAAGTGGGAAAATTTATTAGGGGTTTGATTTCAATGAGGCACAGTCTGCTATTTACTTTTTATTTTACGTTTATTTTTTCATAACTCAGCGTCATCTCATCTGGCATAGCAGTGTGCTGTAATACTTGGCTAGAAAATAGCCATAGGAGAATCCAAACGGCTTACTTACGCCTACAATAGCGTTATATATATTTGATTTCTGGTTGATCTGCTGGTGGCTGTCCTTGCTGCAGTGCATCTACTACCAAATTGTGAGGAATTTGGAGTGAGACTTGCGACCGCTGTGTTTAGCGCTTAGTGACGTACATATCCATCGCAAAGACCGAAGTGGGAAAATTTATTAGGGGTTTGATTTCAATTAGGCACAGTCTGCCATTTACTTTTTATTTTACGTTTATTTTTTCATAACTCAGCGTCATCTCATCTGGCAGAGCAGTGTGCTTTCATAGTTGGCTAGAAAATAGCCATAGCAATAGGATAGCATCGTTTGGTTTTAAAAACTAAAAAACACAAAAAAAACAAAAAAACAAAAAAAAAGTCAAAAAAAAATTAAAGTTATAACTTTCATTTTCAAAATGTTTAACCCGAGGGCTAGGGGTAGAGGACGAGGGCGGGGACGTGGGCGTCCAACTACTGCAGGGGTCAGAGGCCATGGTCCTGGGCGGGGTGAGACACCACCTGCTGATGAGGGAGCAGGGGAACGCCGCAGAGCTACACTCCCTAGGTTCATGTCTGAAGTTACTGGGACTCGTGGTAGAGCACTGTTGAGGCCAGAACAGTGCGAACAGGTGATGTCGTGGATTGCCGACAATGCTTCGAGCAATTTGTCCACCAGTCAGTCTTCCACGCAGTCCACCCATGTCACCGAAATCGGCACTCCTCCAGCTCCTGCACCTCAGCCCCCCCCCCCCCAGTCTGCCCCCTCCCAGGAAAATTTGGCATTTGAACCGGCATACTCTGAGGAACTGTTTTCTGGACCCTTCCCAGATTCCCAAACCACTTGTCCGGTTGCTGCTGAGCAATTTTCCGATGCCCAGGTTTTCCACCAGTCGCAGTCTGTGGGTGATGATGACCTTCTTGACGTAGTGGAAGTAGTGTGTAAAGAGGTGTCCGACGATGAGGAGACACGGTTGTCAGACAGTGGGGAAGTTGTTGTCAGGGCAGGAAGTACGAGGGGGGAGCAGACTGAGGGATCGGAGGATGATGAGGTGACAGACCCAAGCTGGGTTGAGAGGCCGGGTGAACACAGTGCTTCTGAGACGGAGGAGAGTCCTCGACCAGAACAGGTTGGAAGAGGCAGTGGTGGGGCCAGACGGAGAGGCAGGGCCAGAGCAGGTGCATCAGCGCCAAATGTGTCACGTAGTGAAGCTCCCGTGGCGAGGGCTCCCGCGGCGAGGGCTAGATTTTCAGAAGTCTGGAGGTTCTTTAAGGAAACACCGGATGACCGACGGACTGTGGTGTGCAACCTTTGCCAAACCAGGATCAGCAGGGGTTCCACCACTACTAGCTTAACTACCACCAGTATGCGCAGGCATATGAATGCTAAACACCCCAACGCCGTTTCTGACAAGGTCCACCTGACCACGGACACGTGGACGAGTGCTGCCGGGCAGGGCCACTATATATGGCTGACGGCACATTGGGTTAACTTGGTGGAGGCTGGGACCGAGTCTGACCCTGCGGCTGGTCATATACTGCCGACGCCGAGGATTGCGGGGCCTACCTCGGTCCAGGTGTTTCAGGCCTACTATGCCTCCTCCTCCTCCCACCCCTCCTCCACCTCCTCCTCCGAACTACCATCCGTGGGCATGGCGCCATCAGTCGCTAGCTCTAGGCACAGCAGCAGTGCCGTCGCTAAGCGACAGCAGGCGGTGCTCAAACTGCTGAGCCTAGGCGATAAAAGGCACACCGCCCAAGAACTATTACAGGGCATCACGGCGCAGACTGATCTGTGGCTGGCACCGCTGAACCTGAAGCCAGGCATGGTTGTGTGTGACAACGGCCGTAACCTGGTGGCGGCTCTGCAACTCGGCAGACTGACACATGTGTCATGCCTGGCCCATGTGTTAAATCTGATAGTTCAGCATTTCCTCAAGACATACCCCAATCTGTCTGATTTGCTCACGAAGGTGCACCGCATCTGTGCGCATTTCAGGAAGTCCAGCACAGATGCTGCCACTCTCAGGGCAGCGCAGCGCCGCCTCCAACTGCCCGCTCACCGACTGTTGTGCGACGTGCCCACGAGGTGGAATTCAACATTAACCATGTTATCCAGAGTTTACCAGCAGCGCAGAGCGATTGTAGACTGCCAGATGTCAACTTCCACCAGAACTGGTAGTCAGGTCAGTCAGCTTCCTCAAGTCTATAATGAGGAGTGGACGTGGATGTCTGATATCTGTCAGGTGCTGAGTAACTTTGAGGAGTCAACACAGATGGTCAGTGGCGATGCCGCCATCATCAGCCTCACCATCCCGCTGCTTGGCCTGTTGAAAAACTCTCTGATCAGCATGAAGTCGGAAGCTTTGCGCTCGTCACAAGAGACGGGGGAAGAAGATTCCCTTGTTGATAGCCAAGGCACCCTTAGGTCTGTTTCTCAGCACATATCGGAGGAGGTGGAGGAGGATGAGGAGGAAGAGGAGGAGAATGTTGGCGAGACACAAGAGGGGAGCATTGCTCAGACCTTCACTGTTCAGCGTGTATGGGCAGAAGAAGAGGAGTTGGAGGAGTTGGAGGAGGAGGAGATGGACAGTCAGGCCAGTGAGGGGAGTGAATTCTTGCGAGTTGGGACTCTGGCGCATATGGCAGATTTCATGCTAGGCTGCCTATCCCGTGACCCTCGCGTTCAAAGAATTTATTCCAGCACCGAATACTGGGTCTTCACTCTCCTGGACCCACGGTACAAGCAAAATCTTTCCACTCTCATCCCTGGAGAGGAAAGGAGTGTGAGAATGCATGAATACCAGCAGGCCCTGGTGCACAAGCTGAAACAGTATTTCCCTTCTGACAGCGCTAGCGGCAGAGTGCGTAGTTCTGCGGGACAAGTAGCGAGGGAGAGTAGGCGAGCTGGCAGCTTGTCCAGCACTGGCAAGGGTACGCTTTACAAGGCTTTTGCCAGCTTTATGTCACCCCAGCAAGACACTGTCACCTGTCCCCAGTCTCGGCAGAGTAGGGCTGATCTTTACAGAAAGATGGTGAGGGAGTACGTAGCTGACCATACCATCGTCCTAAATGATCACACAGCTCCCTACAACTACTGGGTTTCAAAGCTGGACATGTGGCACGAACTGGCGCTGTAAGCCTTGGAGGTTCTTGCCTGCCCTGCCGCTAGCGTGTTGTCCGAGCGGGTTTTCAGTGCAGCTGGTGGCATCATCACCGAAAAGCGTACACGCCTGTCGACTGACAGCGCTGACAGGCTGACGCTTATTAAGATGAATAAAGCTTGGATTTCTCATAATTTCCAATCTCCACCAGGTGAAGGAAGCTCAACCTGAATAATTTATGCACTCCTCCTCCTCATTTTCCTCCTTCTCCTCCTCTTTGTACACTAAAGCAGAGGAAACTGGCTATTTTTTGACAGGGCCCCCTGGCTCTAGCTATAGTACTTTATGCATTTAATTTTTCTGGAGGGCCACCTACCCGGTCCTCTGTTTTAAACAATTTTTGGGACTGCCACATACAGGCACTCAATCTATTCAATTTTTCTGGAGGGCCACCTACCTGCTCCTCTGGTTTGAAAACTTTTTTGGACTGCCACATACAGGCACTCAATCTATTTCATTTTTCTGGAGGGCCACCTACCTGCTCCTCTGGTTTGAAAACTTTTTTGGACTGCCACATACAGGCACTCAATCTATTTCATTTTTCTGGAGGGCCACCTATCTGCTCCTCTGGTTTGAAAACTTTTTTGGACTGCCACATACAGGCACTATCCAAATTAAATTGTCTCCATAGCAGCCTCCACACGTTGTCTCCATTGCTACCTCCAAAAGTCGTCCATATAGCTGCCTCCATACATCGTCCCCTTATCAAACGAGGTGTGTCAGGCAGAATTTTGGGTTGTTTTCATGGCTTCCACATCAAACTTTGTCGCCACCCTGCTGTGTTATCCACAAAATATACTGGCAAACTTTTATCATTTACCAATATTATTTCAGCGCTTCTTGCGCATCTGTTTACATTCCCCTCACCCGCCATATCCTAAACTTATAAGAACGCTACTACACTTGATCTTATACAAAAGGTTCTTACAAGTGCTGTTTGGGGAGTAGCCTAGAGACAGGGGCTTGGATTGGCGAAAGCTCGCCTGGCAGCGGAGCGCCAGCTCCATCTCAAGATCCAACTAACATAGTTTTAACTGCAGCACCTTTAATCTACTACTAGTTCACTGCCTCCATACATCGTCCCCTTATCAAACGAGCTGTGTCAGGCAGAATTTTCAGGTGTTTCACCAGATACATAGTGGAACGCGGCCCATCTGTCGCCGCCATGCTGGAGACCTGAAGTTGCAATCATAGCAGCGCAATATGAATGCCCCATACTGTCGCTGTTAATCATGGAAGTTGTCTTCATGGCTGCCCCCACATGTCGTCCCCTTATCAAAAGAGCTGTGTCAGGCTCATTTTTCGGGTGTTTCACCAGATACGTTATGGAACTTGGTCACTATGTCGCCACCATGCTGTGTTATCGACTAAATATACCGTCAACCTTTTGTTCACATAGGAAATCATTTCACCTCCTTTGGTGAAACCTGAGTCCATTTAGGGTATGTCGCCATGAGACTCTCTAGCCTGCCACTGCTGCCGCTGCCTCTGCATGCCGTCCCCTATAGTGTCAGGGTCAATTATTGGATGTTTTAGATGCTATCTAGCCTCATTCGGTCACTCTGTCATGGCCATGCTGTTGCCCATAATTTTGGCATAATGGTGCGATTAAGCAGCCTCAGAGGCATCCATGCATGCTGCCCCTGCTGTTTCCTGTCCATTTCCGTGGTGTTTCCATCCTTTTCTGAGGTTCCCAGGTGTTTGACCAAGCTTCCCTGTCCCCTTTGGCCAAGGAGCCTTGGTCCCCTTGAAAAATGCTCGAGTCTCCCATTGACTTCAATGGGGCTCGTTATTCGAGATGAGCACTCGAGCATCGGGAAAAGTTCGTCTCGAATAACGAGTACCCGAGCATTTTAGTGCTCGCTCATCTCTAGTTGTTACTGATGCAGATCACAGAAGGCAATAGAAGTCTATGGATCCACAAAAACTCTTTTTTTCACGTATGAGGCTTAAAAACCAGGTGTAAATGTATGTAAATCTTTATTAGTTGTCATTAAATAAAAACGTGATGTTTTTAAAAGCAATGTTAAACTTTAAAGTTTTTTTTGCTAATTCAGAGACAAAATGAAAGCAAAACGGAGAAAAAATTAAGACAAAATGCAACGATCATCAGAACACTAAATCATGCATAATGTTTTTGGATACAGTTATTGCATTGAATTGCCACATCTTGCAATTACAGATTATTTGTTAATGGAGTAAATTCAGCGTGATGTCATCCTACTTCCTGGAAAAGTTCTTGCCTTTGAGATCCCAAAGATTAAATTATTTCGAACTTTCCTAGTTAACACTGCACAATCTGTATCTCCAGAGCATTAAAGCCTCTTCTCCAAAGTACTTAACTAATTTCCTAAAATCTGAAGAATCACTTTAATACTTCTTAATTCTTTAATAAAGAATGTCCTAAGTGAGAGCTGCTCATCATCATGTGTATCGCCATATTCTAACGCTTGTAACTATTGCAAACTTCAGTGGACGTAGCTGGGTATGGTAGAATTTTATATTGGACAAATTTATTATCTCGTTTGAGCTTTTAGGTTTTTATGTTATTTTTTTTAGATATTTTGATCTTTTTGTTTTCTGTTATTTATTTATTACTATTTTTTAGGCTCTCCAGGGGTTTTAAACCTTGGGGGTTCTGATTACTCATATAATCTGCTGTAATACAACTATTTAGTAGTATATTTCCTATGTTCACAAAGCCTGTATGCTATACTAGTAGGTTTGATTGTACAGTAGAAGCAATGTCTGCTACAAACTGGGGTGTACTGTGCCGGCTTTTCTAAAGAACTGAATTGGTGCCAGGAGTAGTGGAGCCAGGTAAGTATATATGTATATTTTTTTGTGATATACCCTGATCGTTGGGGGTCTCAGTGATGGGTCCACCACAGATCACTAGAAAGGGGGTCCGATGTACCCCCATCACACCCCTCGTAGCACCACAGAGGTGGCCAGACCAGGGGTCCGACGGCGGAAATTTCCATTTATCACTCCCTGTCTTTAAAAATCCCTAACTTTTTATTTTTCTTTCCAGAGCTGTAGTAGGGTGTGTTTTCTGTGTATCAAACTGTACGTCCAAGTGAGAGCTGTAATGGCAGGACACAAACAAGGACAGTGAGCCCTGACACTGAGACCCCCAATCTGTCCCTACCTACTTATTGGGTCCCCCCTAAACGGAGGCCAATAACTGGGCGGCGTTCCCTCCCTGGGTAAGGTGTGAACACGTAACAATACAGACAAACACAATAAGGCGAGGTATACAATCCGAGTCGGCAACAGCCGACCAAATCACAATCCAAATAGAGAAGTTGGGACACAGGCAAGAGATCAGAAACCAGAACTAGAGAATACAAGAGAAGCTAGTAAACACAGCAAGATAGCAGTTTGACCAGCAAGGTCTGATGGGAGTAGGCAGGTATTTATGCAGTTCCTAGACACGCCTCCAGCAGCACACTGGCTGGGCAGGCTGAAATGTCAATTAGGCTAGTAACCCTTGCTGGGCAGGCTGAAATGCAAGGAGCAGGGTGTCGCTCAGTAAATCCAAGCCCCACACAAATCAATGCCACCTATTCTGCCAAGTGCGGGTAGTGCAATGTTTTGACACGGACGTTACAAGAGCATTTCATATTCCATGTCAGTTACTGGGAAGCTGGAAAAAAATTCAAAATGTGAGGAAATTGTAGGAAAAACGCATTTACACCATTTGCTTGAGGACACAGTTTTTAAGCTTTTCACTGCACGCTCCAAATGACACCTCAGTTTTATTCTTTGGATTGGTATGATCACGGGGATACCAAATTTATGTAGGTTTTATTATGTTTTAATAGGTTTTAAAAAATTATAAACATTTGTACTTTTTTAAATTTTTCCCTATTCTGCGTCAGTTTTTGTGGGATGTGATGATGTTTACATTACTACCATTTTGGAGATTTTTCACAAGTTTTTGATCACTTTTTATTAAAACTCATGCTGTTGCAAAATGGCGAAATGTGGTGTCTCAGACATTTGACGCTATTTTCCATTACATTGTTCACCGAGAATAACCATTTTTATGTGTTGATAGACCGTGATGTGTGATACACTGCCTGAAGAAGGTCCGGGTACCGGACCGAAACGCGTCGCATCGGAACATTTTTATGTATCATATTTTGACAATAAACATCCGATACCAACAAGACATCGGAGGTCCGGAGTATCCTTGAGCGCTCGGAACCACGTGATTGTGGAAATATCAGGTTGCTCTCTACAATATGTGTTGATAGAGTGAGACTTGTGGGACTTGGTGATACCTAACATGTTTATGATTTTTTTTATTATTTATTATTTTATCTATGGGAATGGATCAGCGCTCCTCGATGAAGTCAGAGGGAATCGGCAATCTAACACAAGATGGTGGCAGCCACGTGCAGAGCCGGTAAGTCAGCCCAAGCACCAATCACAGGAGTCAGCAGACTCAACGGCCCTTGAACCCTCTTCATACATCCTTAACCGGTTTGCGACCGGTCACGTTCCGATGCATGGAGAGGGCTCGCGGGCCGAGCCCTCTCCATAGCCGGAAAGTCTCTGCTGCATATTGCAGCAAAGGCGTACCGGTAACACCGTGCCGACACCAATCGCGGGTGTTTTCTTGCTGATCGAAGACCCGAAGCTACTTCGGGTTAACCCATTCATTACAATGTGCTATCAGCACATTGTAATGTATGAGGAGTAAAATCCCCATATACTGCCATACTGTAGTATGGCAGTATATGGTAGGATCGATCAGACAACCTAGGGTTAAAGGAAACCTACCACCACAAATCTACCTATAAAGGTAGATTGGGTGGTAGGTGCATCAATGGGACGTGAGGATAGCCCTTTTAAGGGCTAATCCTCACGTCCCCTCACTTTTTTGGTAACTTTTATTCCACATTTATTTAAATTTACTTATGCGGCTACCGGGGCGTGGAGTAGCCGCATATGAGATTACATGAGGTGGCTACTCCACGCCCCGGTACCCACTTTACCCCTCCTACTCACCCATCTTCGGCGCGCAGCTCCGCATAGCTGCTTGCCCTCGTCCGGCGACCCTGCCGTCTGCGCATGCGCAGAAGAGCAGGCCCGCGCCTGCGCGGTCACAACTCCGAAACAGGCGCGGGCCTGCTCTTCTGCGCATGCGCAGACGGCAGGGTCGCCGGACGAGGGCGCGCAGCTATGCGGAGCTGCGCGCCGAAGATGGGTGAGTAGGAGGGGTAAAGTGGGTACCGGGGCGTGGAGTAGCCGCCTCATGTAATCTCATATGCGGCTACTCCACGCCCCGGTAGCCGCATAAGTAAATTTAAATAAATGTGGAATAAAAGTTACCAAAAAAGTGAGGGGACGTGAGGATTAGCCCTTAAAAGGGCTATCCTCACGTCCCATTGATGCACCTACCACCCAATCTACCTTTATGGGTAGATTTGTGGTGGTAGGTGCCCTTTAAAGTACCCTAGGGAGTCTGAAAAATGGTAAAAATAAAAATTAAAAAAAAGTTAAAAAAAAAAAATATAATAAAAAAACCTCATAAACACATTAGGTATCGCCGCGTCCGAAAATGCCTGATCTATCAAAATATGATAACGGTTTTACACTGCGTTTAACCCCGTAACAGAAAATCGCGTCCAAAGTCAAAACTGGCACTTTTTTGCCATTTAAAAAAAAATTAAAAATTCTATAAAACGTGATCAAAAGGTCGTACAGTCCTAAAAATAATATCATTGAAAACATCATCAAAATTCGCAAAAGATGACACCACCCTCAACTGCATACAACGAAGTATGGAAAAGTTATAAGCACAAGAAGACGGCAAAATAAAAAAAAAAAATTTGTTCATGAGGTTTTAATTTTTGTAAATGTATGAAAACATTATAAAACCTATACAAATTTGGTATCCCTGTGATCGTACCGACCCAAAAAATAAATTAGATGCGTCATTTGTGGTGCTCAGTGAAAGCCGTAATATCCAAGCCCACAAGAATACGACACAAATGCGTTTTTTCACCATTTTCTATGAAGTGGGGACTGAAAAATGGAAATGAAAAAACGGGAAATGGCCCGGTCCGTAACCGGTTAATGTCAGAATGCGGGGTCAATGGACCCCCTGGACTACCGTGGGAGATGGTACTAGCCAACACTCGGGACCAGAGTCTAAGTGGCAGCCGGTTTTCACCAGAGCCCGCCGCAAAGCGGCATGGTCTTGTTGCGGCAGGGTACCACCTGGACTTTCCACAGGTGCGACTAGCCCGTAGTGGCTGCCGAGGTCATGGTACAGAAACGAGTCCAGGCTCAAAGTCAGGAACAGGCACAAAGTCAGGACAGGCGGCAGAGATGCAGAGCTCAAAGGTCAGGTCCGAGGTCACAACAGGAATACAGCAGAGCAGGGAACAGGAACAGCGCAGGGAATACACTGGGAAGCTTTCTCAATGGCTATGAGTTAAAAAATCCGGCAGGGAAACCTGAAAGTGCCAGCACCAATCAGAGGTGCACTGGCCCTCTAAATCCTAGAGTGCCGGTGCGTGCACGCCCTAGGATGCGGGGACGTGCGCATGGCTCAAGCCGGAAGGGAGCAGAAGCGTGGAGAGGTGAGTTTGATGCTGAGGCCGGGGGGCAGTGCCACGGAGAGGGGCACGGATGTGCCTGCGATACATGTCTCGGACCCATGACACTTAACATGCTATGGCACACATGTAAGTTATGATGTATCAAACAAAATGATATTAATTTTCTAATCAGGCAATAATAATAATAATAAAATCTGAAATCCGTCTATTTGTTTCACGTATGTTTGTTTCCTCTTCAATATCTGCGAGTCTGAAGGTGAAGCATTGTACCAGCTACACAATATTTGACCCTCAAAAAACAATATATTTCTAAGAATTTCATTTTTTATTTTTTTTTCAAGATTTCCTTTTTTTTCTCTCAACATAGCAAAAGCCACAACGAGAGCAAAAAAAAAAAAAAAAAAAATTAATAAAATTCAAAGGATATGACATTGGAGCAGTCTGCCTTGACTTTGTCTATATGTGCACACAGATGAGATTGAAGGAAACACCGACCAAACAATTTATTTTCCTCAATTGACAACAATGTATTAAAGGAAACTGGCCGGCCGGCTGCGTCCGCGATGTAAGTTGCTATTCCGAGAGCCGCCGATTTTTCATTTACAGAGGAATAAAATAAATGACAGAGTATGACACCGGGCCCCCATCTATAATGTACTGACAACATATATCTTTACATATCCTTGTCCATAGGCTACGCAAAGGGGAAATTAGATTCCCTAGTTAATATAAATGTGAAGGAGAGAGAATGAAAAAAATAGAGTACTGTAATAATGAAAGGAGCCTAAAAAATTCAATAATGGGGGGGCAGCAAAAAAAAATATTTATATATATATATTTGTCATTGGTTATACATATATTTCATTTTTTTGGTCATTTTTTTAAAATAAAGTAGTGAATTTACAGGGGTGCAGGTTTAGGGGTGTCATAATATATAGCAGTGAGGACACAAGTGGTATATATTTAGAAGTCAGGGCACATAATCTATAGGATTATAAGGGGCATAGGAGGTTATTGAATGTAACTAGTGATGAGCAGACCCGATGAAGTTTGGGGTTCGGCTGAAGGCGAACCTGAAGATTCGAGATCCTTAAGGATAATCGCTCTCTGGGACATCATTGGGAAGCAACGATCATCTGTAAAATGGCAGCACTACCAATTTGGGTATTATGGGTGGGAAGGGGGATAAGCCTAACTCAAAACCGGACTTCAGATTAAAGTGTAAGCTTAGATTTGGGGGGCACAAACCTGAACATTGTGCTTAGGGTTCACTTATCACTAGGTATTACACATGGACACAAAGGTGTTGTAGTCTGTAGAAATAAGAAACATCTGCAGATAGTCTCTAGTAGTGTAGACATATGTTGTGAGTCTATAGAAGTGGGGGCACATGGAGTTATTGGGGCACATTTTTCTTACCCGGTCCCTGCGAGATCCCCGATCCGTACTGTGTGACGGGGATGAACTGCCGCGAGTCACGTAGATTGTACGCCCAATTTCCTGCTTGTGTCGCTTCCCCAATCAGATTCGCCGAACTTCACCTTCTTCTTCCCGGTGCATGTAAGTGCTTGGCTTGAAACACAAATTTAAATATTAAATCCCTCGCTTAGTCCGAATCCATCGGAGTGTCCGATGGTCCGTCCCCCAATTTCTGTTGCATGATAGCCGGCACCGTTGCAACAAAATCCGACACAATCCCCCAAAAGCCGACGAAAATGCGGCCATGGGACCCTTAGTAAGTAAGCCCCATTGTATATTAGTGTGTCGCACAAGGGTGTCCTAATCTATGGAATTGAAGAACACATTGTCTTTAGGAATATATTGGTTCAAAAATGATTTATCCCATTCCTGTCCTGTTTTGAGTTGTTTGAGCTAAAGAGATCATGATGGGAATTCTGTAGGGCTACTAGGAACACTTATACCGGTAGTATTGTAACCTAACCAGTACTTCTTCATTTCCACATTCTTGGTATCCTCTGCTTCCTACCTCATTGTTGACCATGGTGCTGGTGATCCTTCTCCACTACACTAATTCATCAAAACGTTATTTCCCACCTTATCTCTCAACCTAACATGACCAGCTGTTGGGAGATGTTTTAGTTCTATGTGTTTAAATCTATCCCTGCTGTGATTGTTATGTGAATTTCAGACTGTTGAGGAGTTTGCTACAATGTCCTTAATACAATGGGTGGACACATGGCAATAATAAACATGCAAGCTTAGCCATCAAAGTAAAAAAAAAAAAACCTCTGTATAAAAACTGTAGGATCATCAAACGTTATCATATAAAGAGAGCTGGACATGGCCAGGCATTGATAGACATTACGTGGTAGTATTTGGGCTTATACAGAGCAACATCAATAGACCAACAGAAAGAGTCCAGAAAATAAGCAGCTATAACTTCAATATGTTACAAAGTTTCCTATATTTACATCAACTATTGATTAATGAAAAGTTAATTAAGTGACCTTTTAAGAGGTTTTAACCACAAAATAAGTGCCTTGCTGGAACCTTAGAGAGATAGAGAGAAAGAGACCACTGTGAGGTTGAAGAGATTTCCTGAGGGAGGGGTGAGGAACAGATGAGAGACAGACAGTGGATCTGTGTGACTCGTCTCTGCTACATCATTAAACACTTCCTAAGGAAGGTGGGGGTTGAGAGTGACACTGGCTATATAAAGAGAAATCAACCTTCCTCCTCACCTCTCCCTTAGGAGTTCTCTTCAGCCAGGCTAGCAGTGTCAGTGTTATTGATGAGGGCAGTTTAGCTTGACTGTATACTGCAGCTACCCATCTTTGGGAGTGGATAATAGGGAAATAAAAGTATTTTAGAGGAATATGAACAATATAAGCATCAGCGGATTATGCATTTAAATGTTCTATGTATGGTTTGGTAGGGAGGGAGTCGCTGGTGACATGGCTGTACGCTTTTTAACTGTTTTTATTAATTCTATTGGCCACTTTTAGTCTATTTTATTTCTTCTAGTGTTATTTATAAGTCATCATATCACTTTTCATTCTTTTTGTTTTTTTCATAAAAGCGAAATCTACAGAAATTTTCCTATCTCATACTCCATATCCAGCTCAGAAATACAGACAGCGAGCTCCGCCAGTGACATCACCATTTCCTGGGGCAGTTTTACCTTGCAACGTGCAGTCTGGAGAGTTAAAAGGTTAATTAAATGAAGACACAACCTTGAGAAGCGTTCCTCTGTAATATGCAGGATTTGTCCTAATTAATTCCATCTCATCGTTAACATTTCCAGACTGCATATATTAATGGAGAAACAGTGTGGAGCTATAAGTGCACGGATCACTAGAACGCACCAGAATATACAGGTCTCCTATACAATGAGAACTGGTCCCAACATTCACAAAGTCATTCTCTGATGGCCAAAAGAAGCAGCTATATGAAATCTCAGGACATATCTTCAATGGGTGGGACCCCTCTCCTGCACCGAGCTCATATGGAGAGGCAGCATGGTCCTCTAGATCATCAGCTACTATGGAGAGGGACCTCTCTCCAGTAGAGTGGAAGCTCATATAAGCAGGTTCCTCTCACCTCTACTGTGTATGTCCTTATGTGAAGGGTTCTCTCCAATAGGAAAGGGTTAGAATGCTAACTACTGTGGAGTCTTATCTCCTGTAGAGTGTAAGCTCTTATCTACAGAACCCTTTCCCTTGTAGAGTGTAAGCTCTTATGGGCAGGGTCCTCTCTCCTGTAGAGTGTAAGCTCTTATCTACAGAACCCTTTCCCTTGTAGAGTGTAAGCTCTTATGGGCAGGGTCCTCTCTCCTGTAGAGTGTAAGCTCGTATGGGCAGAGACCTCTCTCCTGTAGAGTGTAAGCTCTTATGGGCAGGGTCCTCTCTCCTGTAGAGTGTAAGCTCTTATGGGCAGGGTCCTCTCTCCTGTAGAGTGTATGCTAGTATGGGCAGGGTCCTCTCTCCTGTAGAGTGTATGCTAGTATGGGCAGAGACCTCTCTCCTGTAGAGTGTAAGCTCTTATGGGCAGGGTCATCTCTCCTGTAGAGTATAAGCTCTTATGAGCAGGGTCCTTTCTCCTGTAGAGTGTAAGCTCTTATGGGCAGCGTCCTCTCTCCTGTAAAGTGTAAGCTCTTATGTGCAGGGTCCTCTCTCCTGTAGAGTGTAAGCTCTTATGGGCAGCGTCCTCTCTCCTGTAAAGTGTAAGCTCTTATGTGCAGGGTCCTCTCTCCTGTAGAGTGTAAGCTCTTATGTACAGGGTCCTCTCTCCTGTAGAGTATAAGCTCTTATGGGCAGAGAACTCTCTCCTGTAGAGTGTAAGCTCTTATGGGCAGCGTCCTCTCTCCTGTAAAGTGTAAGCTCTTATGTGCAGGGTCCTCTCTCCTGTAGAGTGTAAGCTCTTATGGGCGGGGTCCTCTCTCCTGTAGAGTGTAAGCTCTTATGGGCGGGGTCCTCTCTCCTGTAGAGTGTAAGCTCTTATGGGCAGCGTCCTCTCTCCTGTAAAGTGTAAGCTCTTATGTGCAGGGTCCTCTCTCCTGTAGAGTGTAAGCTCTTATGTACAGGGTCCTCTCTCCTGTAGAGTATAAGCTCTTATGGGCAGAGAACTCTCTCCTGTAGAGTGTAAGCTCTTATGGGCGGGGTCCTCTCTCCTGTAGATTGTAAGCTCTTATGGGCAGGGTCCTCTCTCTCCTGTAGTGTGTAAGCTCTTACGGGCAGGGTCCTCTCTCCTGTAGAGTGTAAGCTCTTATGGGCAAGGCCCTCTCTCCTGTAGAGTGTAAGCTCTTATGGGCAGGTATCTCTCTCCTGTAGAGTGTAAGCTCTTATGGGCAGGATCCTCTCTCCTGAAGAGTGTAAGCTCTAATGGGCAGAGACCTATTTCCTGTAGAGTGTAAGCTTTTATGGGCAGGGTCCTCTCTCCTGTAGAGTGTAAGCTCTTATGGGCAGGATCTTCTTTCCTGTAGCGTGTAAGCTCTTATGGGCGGGGTCCTCTCTCCTGTAGAGTGTATGCTCTTATGGGCAGGGTCCTCTCTCCTGTAGAGTGTAAGCTCTTATGGGCAGGGTCCTCTCTCCTGTAGAGTGTATGCTCTTATGGGCAGGGTCCTCTCTCCTGTAGAGTGTAAGCTCTTATGGGCAGGGTCCTCTCTCCTGTAGAGTGTATGCTCTTATGGGCAGGGTCATCTCTCCTGTAGAGTGTAAGCTCTTATGGGCAGGGTCCTCTCTCCTGTAGAGTGTAAGCTCTTATGGGCAGGGACCTCTCTCCTGTAGAGTGTAAGCTCTTATGGGCAGGGATCTCTCCTCTGGAGTGTAAGCTCTTATGGGCAGGGTGATCTCTTCTGTAGAGTGTAAGCTCTTATGGGCAGGGTCCTCTCTCCTGTAGAGTGTAAGCTCTTATGGGCAGGGTCCTCTCTCCTGTAGAATGTAAGCTCTTATGGGCAGAGACCTATCTCCTGTAGAGTGTAAGCTCTTATGGGCAGGGCGCTCTCTCCTCTAGAGTGTAAGCTCTTATGGGCAGGGAACTCTCCTCTAGAGTGTGAGCTCTTATGGGCAGTGTGGTTTCTCTTGTATGAGGAACAATAGTTAGCTCACAGCTTTACCAGAACCAAATCTTTACCAGATCGAGATTAATTGACACTGTGTATAAATATATATTTCAGACATGAAGAATATTCTCTGAAACCTTCTGATCCTGAAATCCTCTGCCGTTCATACATATGGGACTCCGGTCCAGATGATGTAATAAGGTTGGCTTATTTGTTTGCACGGTCATAAATTTATTGACACACTAGCAAGCAATTATGTAAATGATATTAAGTTAGCTAATTATGGATTCTTCTGGGTGATATATGTCAGGAGTTATTTTACATTCTATGCAAATGACAGAATCTCAACTCATTACACGTCCTCCATATATATCTCATGTTATTCCTGCTCGGTGCAATAATCATCCCTGATGTAGAGTCTTGTATTCCGACTCCTGCCATCAATCTGCGGCGCCTGACAAGATTTTACTTTTTTTTTTTTTACCTTGGATCTTGAAATAAGTTACTATTTTTATTTCTAGTATTTTCAGATTCTTATTAACATTTTGATTTTACATTTTTTTCCAGAACAGAAGCCATTCAAGATATGGGTTCATAGTAAACAGGTTTGAAAATGGTTAAAACAAGAGGACACCAATACAATAGAATGCAAGAGACATTTGGATTGTAGCTTCCCTCCAGTGTCCCCTGAAAAGGAAGAATCAAGGGACCCAAAGCAGGAGCTCCAACGATAATCCATCTCTGTCCACACCTTCTAGCTCCTCCTGTAGTCACGGCAGCCAAGTAGGTGTCACTTTAAAATAGCACTCAACGTGGCGCGTCCCGGGCTGTCTTGGACTGGAGGAGGAAGGCTTGAGTCCTATCTGGTAAATTCTGTCCTGGGTGTCCACAGAAAGGGCTCCGAGTGCCACCTCTGGCACCCGTGCCATAGGTTCGCCACCACTGCCATGTGGTCATGGCAGAATATGGAAAGGAACGCATAGCCAGCCAATCAATAGCCTCAACAGTGCCTTTTCTAGCCATAATTCAAATTCTACCAGTCTCTACAGTAGAACTATCAGCCGTGTATCCACCTGACCTCTGCACAACACAACTGATGGCCCCAACCCAATTTATATCCCACTTTATTACCCCTGACAGGGCACCTGTGACGCGAGAACCTTTTCAGGTTACTACCTCCTCTATCTCATCAAGAGAAAGCCAAGAGTGTGCCAAGCAGTAATCACAGCAAAAAGAACCTGGAATATAAGACATATTTTCACACTTTTTTGTTAAGTATATAATTCTACATGTGATATTTAATAGTTTTTAAGCCTTCAGTGTGAATCTACAATTTTCATAGTCATATATGAAAATACAGAAAACTCTTTGAATGAGAAGGTGTGACCAAACTTTGGGTCTTTACCGCACATCATGTATATACTGTATATGGGGAGGGTGTATATCACTTATATACAGTATATGGTGGAGGCCCAAACTTTTCCCTCATGAAATCTGTTGAAGAGGAATGAGGTCTGGGCTACTCATTATTAGCAGTACCCATCACTATGTTCTCCAGGAGTTGTGTCTGCAGAGACATAAGTTGAGCGTTTGAATATGATGGTGGTCACATCAGGACCCAGGAGCTCCAGATGTTACTATGACTAAGGGCGGTTTTTCTGCCTGAAATGCTTTGGTTTTATAGATGTAAACATTGCGTATGATTTATTTGAATATTACTGGTACATGGATACTTTATTGGACTATATGCCTCCTGCAAAGATGAGTCCTGTGCACATCAAGAAGACACGGCAGATACTCCCTGAATAGATGAAACAGCGCCAGTCAATTCCTGGAAATATTGGGGCACATTTACTAAGGGAGCACATTTCCCAAATTTTTCCGTTTTGTGCCGCATTTAACTATGGTTTTTGGCGCATGCGATCAGATTTTTCGCATCGGCGCTGGCTTTCACGCAACACAAATCAGTGGACGTGGCCATCGGACGATCCAACAGATTCGGACAACGCATGGGATTTAACATCTCAAATTGTGTCGCAAGACATACAGTCACATACACCAGGAAGAAGAAGCTGAACTCCGGCGGAAAGCGACACATGCAGGATCTCGGGCGCACGATCTTGGTGAATCACGCCGGACTTCATCTTCGTCGGACAGTCCGGCTCAGGGATTGCGACAGGACCAGGTAAGTAGATGTGCCCCATTGTCTGTCGTCTTGACTGTTTTTTACTTCTTTCTCACTCCATGTCCTGTGCTTCTTGAAGCTCAGGAGATAAGAATTTAGAACCTTCTAGCCACAGGGGGTTTTATAACTTCCTTTGGGAGTAGCTCAGGGGTTATCCGACCAGGGACCTTCTTACACATGTAACAAATATGACATTCTTTTGGTCATATTTATAACATTACAGTACCAGATGAGGCCAGTAGATACTAAAGAGAGGAAATCTCACATTAAGGGTAAAATATGTGTTCTTAAAGGTACTGTCCTATGGAACCTATGCAGATTGTAGGATTACCGTATATACTCGAGTATAAGCCGACCCAAGTATAAACCGAGGCCCCTAATTTTACCACAAAAACCTGGTAAAACCTATATATTTTTTACTCGAGTATAAGCCGAGTTTGGGTTTTCAGCACATTTTTTTGTGCTGAAAAACTAGGCTTATACTCGAGTATATAAGGTAGTTGGCCATACTTCTCCTACTGCTAGAGGGCACACTCCAGATCTGGAGTATAATACAGGATGTAACTTAGGATCAGTACAGGATAAGTAATGTCATGTATGTACACAGTGACTGCACCAGCAGCAGATAGTGAGTGCAGCTCTGGTGCTGCTCCTGAGCTCAAGGGAAAACCACCTCCACCTGGGGCCTGCTCTCTCCTCTCCCAGGGAGGGAGTGGGTTTCCAGGCATGAGCCAGGACAGCAAGTTACAGGCTCCTGCTTCCCGGTCTAGGCCGGCGGGAGGCAGGGGTAGCCAGGAACCAGCCAGCACTGCGGAAGCCTTGGGGATGAGAAGATCTGCAAGGAACAGCAGCAATGCTGCTCCAAGTACCCCCAGGCCAGCTAAGGCTTCAAAAAGCACCAAAGCCCCAGGAAAGCTGGGTACCTCGTAAAATCTGGATACCGCAGGAAAGCTGAGTGCTCAGGGAGGTGAGACTAACCTTAGTGAAGAGGGCTAGGGAATGCTGAGGACCCGGGAGTCTATTTCCACCTATGCCTCCCGGGCTCTGGGCCACCTCTCTGAGTACGAAGAAGCCAGCAAGATGGTGAGGAGACTGCGGGGGGAGCTCAGGTGCGCCCATGCCAGGGCAAGCTCTGCCCAGAAGAGGAAGAAGGAGCAGATTCTGGCAGAGATATCCAGGATAAAGACTGACATCCAGGCCTTGGAGGAGAGGAAGGCTTATCTGCTAGAGAGGAGCGGTCCGTTTAAAGAAAAAATTCTTAATGATGAGAGGTTCCGGGAGATGGAGGAGGAGAAGCAGAGGCGGCTGATGGGGCTTCAGCCTGAGAGTCAGACGGAGGAGGAAAGTCCGGTACCGTGCAGTGAGCCCCCTGCAGGACAAGCGGCCTTGTCATCTAGCTGCGGTTCTGCCGGCCCGGGTGAGGATAGTGACAGCCACCAGGGAGGGGCGCTGATGGAGGAGATCAGACGTCTCGAGTCCCCCGTGCACCTCCAGGACTTTACTTTTGGAGATGATGCATCCTGTACAGGGCAGATTAGGTGTAACCTGTGTGGTGATCTCGGTCACCCGTACAGTCGTTGTCCTCTTTCCTTAGCTAATGCAGGCTTAAACTCAGTGGATGAAAGCCATGAGGCTGAATCTGCTGGGGATGGGACTAGCAGAGGCGGAGGAATGGAGGGGCCAGGGAAGAAAGACAGAAAAAAGACGCCTGCCCAGCTAAGGCGTCTAGAGAAGCGTCAACAGGAGAGAGATCGGGGGGAGTCTCGGGCTGCTGGGACAACCTCTGGTGCTGTCCTGGAGACCACACCTGTCGCTGAGGCCCCAGGGGATGATGTACTGGATGAGGAGGTCAGGAGGATCGAGAGAGAAAAAAGAAGAAAAAGGGTAAAAAGAAGGGAGGTGTAAGATCTTCTCCCACCCTGACCAAGATACCCAAGGAAGGTGCAACCAACCCCCCGCTGGTCGAACTTTCAAATCGATTCCTGGCCCTGGATGGAGCCTCTCCTGCCGATGGAGGGGCTGAGGGTGAAGGGCCAGAGGTGGCGGAGGGGCCTGAAGGGGGTGCCGAGTCTCCCCCTGGGGAGTCAGGGTCCTCAGGAGGGGAGACTGGCCCAGAGTCTGGAGACGAGGATGAGGAGGCAGGTCCTGGATCTGCCCCTGAAACATCAGAGGTGCGGGAGATGGACACCACAATGGGGGTCATTTACTAAGGGCCGATTCGCGTTTTCCCGACGTGTTACCCGAATATTTCCGATTTGCGACGATTTTCCCTGTATTGCCCCGGGGTTTTGGCGCACGCGATCGGATTCTGGCGCATCGGCGCCGGCATGCACGCGACGGAAACCGGGGGTGTGGCCGAACGAAAAGCGGAAAAACCGCAGCATTTTAAAAAAAATTGTGTCACGAAAATTTCACTCACCTTCATCCAGGATAGGCTGGTGTATTTCGAGGCATTCCAGCGGACTTCAGCGCAGCAGCGCCACCTGGTGGACGGCAGAGGAACTACCATCATAAATCCCGTCCGGACCCGAATCCAGCGCAGAGAACGCGCCGCTGGATCGCGAATGGGCCGGGTAAGTAAATCTGCCCCAATATGTCTAAAAAGGGGGTGTTCATTTCCCGAGGGTGGTGGTAAGATGGGTAAAAAGAAAGCCGTCTAACTCAACCACTCATGATGGCGGCACCCACTCCGTTGACGCTGGCGTCCATTAATGTCGCCAGCATTAAGTCTGATGCGGCTAGATTTGCGGCCTTTGATTTTCTCGGACGTGTTGAAGCTGACATTTTATTTTTGCAGGAGACCAGGCTGCCAGATTTGGAGGCCGTGTTTAAAGCTAAGAGGGATTGGAGACACAGGCCTTCCTATTGGTCTCTCGCGGCCGAGCCGTATAGCGGAGTGGCGGTCCTTTTTAGCGCACCGGTAGAATGCCGACGGGTTATTGAGTTAGAAATGGGGAGGTGCCTGATCCTGGATGTCCTCATGAAGGGACAAGAACTTTGCCTAATTAACATCTATGGTCCCCAGTCCAAGTGGGACAGGAAGTGTCTCTTTATGAGGATCAAGCCCTACCTTTTTACAAGTCGGCAGGTGGTCTTTGGAGGGGACTTCAATGCTGTCACGAGGTCCCAAGATAGGGGAGGTTCCAGAGACAAGCTGACTTATGATAGCGTCGCTCTTAATAGCATAGCTAGTGAGGCTCGCCTGGTGGATGTCCACATCCGGCACACCCCAGGCCACGCGGGGTTCACCTATTATAGGGGTAGCTGCAGGTCTAGAATAGACAGGTTTTATTTAAAGGAGGAAGCCATCTCTTCAGCAGTGTCCGTTGTTGAGGTGGAGTTTTCCGACCACTGTTTAATTTTGTTTTCTCTGAATGTTACAGAGACCCCCTGGATGGGAAGAGGCTACTGGAAGCTCAATTCGTCTCTCCGGGAAGAAGCAGAGGTAAGACAATCCTTTGAGGACTTTCTTCAGAGCCAGGTACCATTGCTGGGCCTTTGTAGCAGTAAGTCAGAGTGGTGGGAGATGCTCAAGAAAAGGGTGGCGAGATTCTTCCGCCAACTCTCGAGCCTCAGGAGCCTGGACAGGTACCGCCTGTATCAGGGCCTGAGGAGGAAACTCGAGCACCTCATCTCGACTGGAGGTAGTCGTGAGGACATCTCCAGACTGAAATCCTTGCTGAAGAGGTGTCAGTACGATAGACACGCATCTTTGGTTTTTGAGAAGGATTGCGGGAAATACCGCTCGCCCGACCCTTACAGAAACTGCAAGATGTCAGTGATTGGTAAAGTTGTCACAGGACTGGTTGACAGTACGGGATCCCTGAAAAAGTCCAGATCAGGGATTCTGGAGGTCGTCAGATCCTTCTACTTGCACCTCTTGGGCAGGAAGGATCTAGATCGGGATGTGAAGTCGGCTTTCCTGGCTGAAACTGTCCCTGAGCCAGGAGTAGACCCTTCTCTTGATGTTTTGACCGAAGTGATCAGGGATGAGGAAGTCAGCCTTGGCGATTGAAGGGCTTGCCCTCAAGAAATAGCTGGATCCGGATGGCTTAACATCTGAGTTTTATAAGACCTTTAAGGACGCCTTGGTTCCCCTCTTGACTGAGGTATTCAATGAGTGTCTTTCCTCGGGCGCTCTGCCGAAGTCAATGAGGAGGTCTGCCCTGATCATCCTGTCAAAGGGTAAGGACCGATCTCGTGTTGAGAACTGGCGTCCCATAGCGCTTCTCAATACGGACAGAAAGGTTTTGGCAAAGGTGCTGTTTAATCAGCTGTTGCAGTTTGCGCCCCAGCTCCTTTCGGGGACCCAGCACTGCTCTGTTCCAGGCCACAGTACATTTAGTGCTGTGCTTTGTGTCCGGGAGGCAGTGGAGCAAGGCAGGGCTGGTAACTGGAAGGGGTACTTGCTGTCCTTGGATCAGGCAAAAGGGTTTGATCGGGTTAACCACGAGTACCTCTGGTCTGTCCTTCTGAGGTATGGCCTGTCGGGGGAGTTTGTCAATTGGCTGAAAGTTTTGCATGCAGGGGCAGAGAGTTTCCCGCTTGTGAATGGTTGGATTGGCCGCTCTTTTGAGGTCGTGTCTGGTGTTCGCCAGGGTTGTCCTCTGAGCCCACTACTGTACGTGTTCGCGATCGACCCATTCCTTAGGAGGGTTGATCGTGGGCCGTAGGTGGGAGTCGAGATGGATCGGGCAGCACCGGAAGCCGCTCTGGTGAAATTCGATGACGTCACCATTTTCGTGTCCTCAGGAGGGAAGGCGCAATGGGTGATGTCAGAGGTTGACCGCTACTCAGAGGCTTCTGGGTCCAAGATCAACCGGGATAAGTGTGAGAGTCTCTGGCTGGGAGAGGGAGGTCTGGATTTTGATCTCCGGGACACTCTTTCAGGGCCCCAGGACTCTGCCAAAGTTCTCGGCATCGAATTTGGCCAGGGGGATTACCCCATGCAAAACTGGGACGGCAGGCTTAAGATTGCCCCTCAGAGGGTGGACCAGTGGAAGGGTTGGTCTTTGACCCTCCGAGAAAGGGTGAACCTGATTAAAACTTACCTGCTCCCCTTGCTGATTTATCTGGGCAGTGTGTGCATGTTGCCAGAACCCCTCTGGACTCGGGTGTACAGTCTGTTCTCCCCCTTATGGGGGAATAGGCTGAACCTAATCAAGAGGGAGGTTACTTACCGCACGAGGAGACAAGGAGGGTTGTGTATGGTCAACCCTGTGGTATTCCTAGTGAATACCTTTCTTAAGATCAATGTAGCAAACCTCTGGAAAGAGAGGGCTCCTCCGTGGGTATACTGCAGGGGATGGTTTCGGCCTTTCTTCCAGGAATGGGAGACAGGAGGGCAAGTGAAGGATCTCCGCACACCGCATGGGCATCTTCCGGCTTACGCTACCCCGGTTCTGAAGGTGATTCAGAAGGAACGCACGGTGCTTAGTTTCGACGCAGAGTAAAATCCTCCCGGTGGATGAGGTGGTTAGGAACATTCTGGGTGACCTGGTGAAGGCGCGCTCTCTGGAGTATGAGAGGCTGGGCACGGGGAGGGCCTCTCTCCTTTGGAGGGGCTTCTCCTTTAGTGTCCCTTAGTCTGTCGTCTCCGCTCCTGGTGATGGGCTGATGCTGCACAGTAGATTTTTGTTTTGTGTTCTGAGGTTATAGTGATGTAGGGGCTTGCAGGCGCCGAACCTGGGCTTTATGTGGTTTGTATTGATGTGCAGGTTTAGTTTTTTATGATATTTTCTTTGTTATGTTGTAAATACTGTATATATTGTATATAGTGGGGTTTGGGACATAGTGTTAGGTTGGGAGGGGGGTGATGGTGGTGGGATTTTGGGATTTATGAACTGACCTTGGACACTGGTCTGGACTACTTAACGCAAACTTTGGACGTTAGACTAGTGTCTGGGGGGAAGGGGAGGGTGCGGGCGAGGGATCTAGTTTAGTGTAATGTTATGTGTATTATGTATTATTTGTTTGTTATTATATATTTATTTAAAAAAATAAATAAATAAATGGGTGTGAGGTGGGTTTATGTATATTTATAGTCATTTATGTTTATTTGTGGGTGTGGATTGTCTTATTGTTTATTGGTTTGGTTGAGGGTGTGACAATTGGTTGGGTGGGGGTTGTAGTATTTGGTGTTTATACATTTTGGTGTATTTTAAATTATTGTTTTTGCTAGGAGTGAATGTGGCTGGACCAGCAGGTAAGATATTGTATATATTGTATATTATGTTTGGTTTGTATTGTTATGTTTTTTTATTTTTATATAAAATAAAAGATCTACAGGATGTAACTCAGGATCAGTACAGGATAAGTAATGTCATGTATGTACACAGTGACTGCACCAGCAGCAGAATAGTGAGTGCAGCTCTGGAGTATAATACAGGATGTAACTCAGGATCAGTACAGGATAAGTAATGTCATGTATGTACACAGTGACTGCACCAGCAGTAGAATAGTGAGTGCAGCTCTGGGGTATAATACAGGATGTAACTCAGGATCAGTACAGGATAAGTAATGTCATGTATGTACACAGTTACTGCACCAGCAGCAGAATAGTGAGTGCAGCTCTGGAGTATAATACAGGATGTAACTCAGGATCAGTACAGGATAAGTAATGTCATGTATGTACACAGTTACTGCACCAGCAGCAGAATAGTGAGTGCAGCTCTGGGGTATAATACAGGATGTAACTCAGGATCAGTACAGGATAAGTAATGTCATGTATGTACACAGTGACTGCACCAGCAGCAGAATAGTGAGTGCTGCTCTGGGGTATAATACAGGATGTAACTCAGGATCAGTACAGGATAAGAAATGTCATGTATGTACACAGTGACTGCACCAGCAGCAGAATAGTGAGTGCAGCTCTGGAGTATAATACAGGATGTAACTCAGGATCAGTACAGGATAAGTAATGTCATGTATGTACACAGTGACTGCACCAGCAGTAGAATAGTGAGTGCAGCTCTGGGGTATAATACAGGATGTAACTCAGGATCAGTACAGGATAAGTAATGTCATGTATGTACACAGTTACTGCACCAGCAGCAGAATAGTGAGTGCAGCTCTGGAGTATAATACAGGATGTAACTCAGGATCAGTACAGGATAAGTAATGTCATGTATGTACACAGTTACTGCACCAGCAGCAGAATAGTGAGTGCAGCTCTGGGGTATAATACAGGATGTAACTCAGGATCAGTACAGGATAAGTAATGTCATGTATGTACACAGTGACTGCACCAGCAGCAGAATAGTGAGTGCTGCTCTGGGGTATAATACAGGATGTAACTCAGGATCAGTACAGGATAAGAAATGTCATGTATGTACACAGTGACTGCACCAGCAGCAGAATAGTGAGTGCAGCTCTGGGGTATAATACAGGATGTAACTCAGGATTAGTACAGGATAAGTAATGTCATGTATGTACACAGTGACTGCACCAGCAGCAGAATAGTGAGTGCTGGATCATTCTGCTGTGAACTGCTGACGGGTGTGGTTGTGTTCTGCTGAGCTCCTGCACCACCTGGAGCAAACCCAATCCACCCAGGCCTGCTCTCTCCTCCCCAGGGAGGGAGTGGGTTCTCTGGGATGAATCCTGCAGGAAAGTCCCAGGCTCCTGTCTCCCGGACCAGGCCGGCGGGGGGCAGGAGAAGCCAGTTACCGGCCAAAACTGATGGCGTGAGAAGATCTGCCCGGAGCCAAGGACGCAGCGATGTGACCTCGGCTCCCACCCCCAAGACCCAGGGAAGCCGCAAGGTCTCCAGAACACAGAAGATCAAGGCAAGTGACATCAGCCTGAGTGCTCCTCCTGGAAAGCTGGATGTATGTGCGGGAAAGCTGGGTGGTTCAGCTGGAAAGCTGGGTGCTCACGGAGGTGTGCAAAAAGCATGGGGAGACCTTAAGACCCGGGAGTCTGCTTCCACCTATGGCTCCCGGATTGCTGAGCACCTCCGTGAGTACGAGGAAGCTGGAAAAGCGCTGAGGAGGCTCCAGGAGGAGATAAGGGAGACCGTGGCCCTAGCGGGGGTGGCCACTAAGAAGAAAAAGTCTGATTTTCTTACCACCATAGACAGATTAAAAGCCGAGGTCACCGCTCTGCAGGAGAAGCGTCATCTAATCCGCGAGCACAGCGGTCCGTTCCGTGAAAAGTTGGAGAATGATGCGAGGTTTGATGACATGCGCCAGGAGCAGTTAAGAAAGCTGAAGGGGCTTGAGATCCAGGCGGATGATGGCGATGATGAGGAGGATGAGGAAGACCTGCCGTGTCCGTCTGGTGGCCTGCACCAACACCAGCAGGCCTTGCACGACAGGCTGCCTGCAGAGCAAGCGCCATTACCATCAGGCTGCGGCTCTGCCAACCTGGAGGAGGAAAGTGATGACAGCGGCCAGGGGGGGGGCGCTAATGGCTCAGATCCGTCAGCTCGAGTCCCCAGTTCACCTCCAGAACTTCTCCTTCGGCGATGATATGCCAGATGACGACCCAAAGAGAAAGAAGAGAGCCAAGAAGATCAAGGCGTCTCAGGAGGCGAATCTCGTGTTTCGTCCCCTCCCTGTTCCCTCCGGGCGGGCAGCAGTGTCAGCCTGTCGTGTAGGCCCCGTTACCCAGTCCAGCACGAATCCTGCAGTGGACTCGGTGCCAGGGTACGGGGAGATTGCAAAGCCACGTTCCATCATGGCGCAGAGCACCAGCCTTGTTTGTAGTAGCAAGGCTGGTGCAGGGAAGGCATTGGCCGAAGGCCGGACAGTGAGGGCGATCCGGCAGGTCCTGGTACTGTGCGCTGCCCCCTAGTGGGAGGGGGGGGTGGCCCAGTGCCAGGGGCAGTGGCGGTGGCTCCTGTGGCCCCTAGCGCTGTTGCTTGCTCCGATGAGCAGCGGCAGCGTGATGGGGCTGCTGGGGCTTGTAGTGCGGCGCCTCCCAAACATCCCTTGCAGCCTGCAGAGAAAGTCGCAGGAAAAGTGTTATTCTGTATTGGTGCATCAAACTCTGAAGATATGAAAGGGGCAAAAAAACAGTCTGGAGTCTGTAAGGACAAGAGGCCTCTACCACCAATCGAGCAGCGATGCTCAAACATCATAAAAACTGCTGGACAACAAGGGGTTAATGCCAATGAGGCAGAGGGCACAAGTAAGATCGGGGTTGGAGCTGCCTCTTCTCAGGCTGTATCAGCTATGGAGGTGGCTCTACCCCCAGTGCCCAGTGACGCCGAGGCAACCCCAGGTCCTCCTGGCCCAGCTGGTGTGAGTGATGCAAGGAAGCGAGGCAGTACTCTACATAGTGTGGTGAATGTGGGGGTGGTGAATGGTGCTGAGGGGGGTGATCCTGGTAAGAGTGCTGGACCATCTGCACCCCCAGTGGTGGCCGCTCCCATAAGGAGCTATGCGAGTGTCACCGCTGGGGCAAGTGGGGTTAACTCCTTGTCTCCTGACTCTGGGAATAGCGTTTTGCAAAGGCGTCTTCTGGAGGCTCTCAGGAGAGGGGAAATGTCAATCACTGTAGAGGGGAGAGAGGTTGATCTGTCCTTCTGGACAGACAGGCATGGCCTGGCAGCCTTCCAAGAGCAAAGGGGGGGAGAGACTGTATGGTCTTTACCCACAAGTGGGCCCGGAGCTGCCCGTAGGAATGTGGTTCGTCTTCGCTGGAGGGGCAGTGACGCATGCCCACCCAGGTCAAGGGTGGTGGAGCTCCTCCTGAAGATGAACTTCAGGGCTAGTGACATCTTTGCCCTGATACATCCTTATGGTACTCCGGAGTTCGATGTCAGCTTTGTCCGGCCGGAGGGCTTAGAGCTCTTCTGGTCGAATTATGAGCTGGCAAAGAACGAGCCCGCATGGCGAGACTTTGCTGTGCAAGCAGTGTCTCGCCAAAACACAGTCAAGAAGGTGACCGTTTTGACCCGTAATGAGTCACTTTCTTGCATGGACATCATGACTTGGCTCAGTCGCTATGGTGAGGTTGTACAGGTACCGCAGAAAAACCGCGATGAATTTGGCATTTGGTCTGGGGCCTGGACCTTCATGATGAAGTTGAAGTGTTCAGGCGGCACAGTCGCCCACATTCCTTCTTCAGCCTTTCTTGGGCGAGACAGAATCCTGATTTTCTACCAGGGGCAGCCGAAGGTCTGTCACAGGTGCGGTGACCCCACACACTTTAGCGCCAGCTGCCAAGTGCAGAAGTGCGCTTTGTGTGGTGGGCTAGGTCATCTCGCTGCATCCTGTAAGGACATTAGGTGTAACCTGTGTGGTGAGCTCGGTCACCCTTTCAGCCGTTGTCCTCGCTCCTTTGCCAATGCGGTTGTGACCCCAGTGGAGGAGAGCCATGAGGTTGCTTCTGCTGGGGAAGGTACCAGCAGAGGTGGAGGAGCTGAGGGGCCTGTGAAGAAAAGTAAGAATAAGTCACCTTCTCAGTTGAGGCGGCTTGAAGCCAGACAAAAAGGGAGAGAACAGGGGAAGCCTCAGGTTGCTGGGGTGACCCTTGGTCCTTCCTCAGAGGCTGGTCATGCTACTGAGGCCCTGAGGGATGATGAGTCGGATGAGGAGGTCAGGAGGATGGAGCGCGAGAAAGGTGCCATGTCCTCCACGTCCTCCCATTATGAGAGTATGGATGAGGATAACAGGCTAGAAAATAAGCGCAAGCTGAAAAAGAAAAAACGCGGCCTATCTAAGGTACCTAAGGAAGGGAAAACTTCCTCCCCTCTGGTTGAGCTTTCCGACCAGTTCCTCACCCTCGATGAGATCGCCTCCTCGGGAAGAGAGGCTGAGGGTGGGGTTCTGGAGGTGGCGGCGGAGCAGCCTGCAGGGGTCGCCGAGTCTCTATCCTCTGGGGATGTTGGGTCCTCAGAGTGGGAGACTGACTCAGAGTCAGGAGACAAGGACGAAGGAGAGGGTGGTCCGGGTGGGTCCTTGGGGGCCAATAACAATATGGACACCACAATTTCATTAAAGAGAAGTTGCCCCATTTCTGATTTGCGGCCTTTGATTTTCTCGGCCGTGTTGAAGCCGACATTTTATTTTTGCAGGAGACCAGGCTGCCAGATTTGGCGGCCGTGTTTAAAGCTAAGAGGGAATGGAGACACGGGCCTTCCTATTGGTCTCTTGCGGCCGAGCCGTATAGCGGAGTGGCGGTTCTTTTTACCGCACCGGTAGAATGCCGACGAGTTATTGAGTTAGAAATGGGGAGGTGCCTGATCCTGGATGTCCTCATGAAGGGACAAGAACTTCGCCTAATTAACATCTATGGTCCCCAGTCCAAGTGGGACAGGAAGTGTCTCTTTATGAGGATCAAGCCCTACCTTTTTACAAGTCGGCAGGTGGTCTTTGGAGGGGACTTCAATGCTGTCACGAGGTCCCAGGATAGGGGAGGTTCCAGAGACAAGCTGACTTATGATAGCGTCGCTCTTAATAGCATAGCTAGTGAGGCTCGCCTGGTGGATGTCCACATCCGGCACACCCCAGGCCACGCGGGGTTCACCTATTATAGGGGTAGCTGCAGGTCTAGAATAGACAGGTTTTATTTAAAGGAGGAAGCCATCTCTTCAGCAGTGTCCGTTGTTGAGGTGGAGTTCTCCGATCACTGTTTAATTTTGTTTTCTCTGAATGTTACAGAGACCCCCCGGATGGGAAGAGGCTACTGGAAGCTCAATTCGTCTCTCCTGGAAGAAGCGGAGATCAGACAATCCTTTGAGGACTTTCTTCAGAGCCAGGTACCATTGCTGGGCCTTTGTAGCAGTAAGTCAGAGTGGTGGGAGATGCTCAAGAAAAGGGTGGCGAGATTCTTCCGCCAGCTCTCGAGCCTCAGGAGCCTGGACAGGTACCGCCTGTATCAGGGCCTGAGGAGGAAACTCGAGCATCTCGTCTCGACTGGAGGTAGTCGTGAGGACATCTCCAGAGTGAAATCTTTGCTGAAGAGGTGTCAGTACGATAGACACGCATCTTTGGTTTTTGAGAGGGATTACGGGAAATACCGCTCGCCCGACCCTTACAGAAACTGTAAGATGTCAGTGAATGGTAAAGTTGTCACGGGACTGGTTGACAGTATGGGATCCCTGAAAAGGTCCAGATCAGGGATTCTGGAGGTCGTCAGATCCTTCTACTCACACCTTTTGGGCAGGAAGGATCTAGATCGGGATGTGATGTCGGCTTTCCTGGCTGAAACTGTCCCTGAGCCAGGAGTAGACCCCTCTCTTGATGTTTTGACAGAGATGATCAGGGAAGAGGAAGTCAGCCTGGCGATTGAAGGGCTCGCCCTCAAGAAATCGCCGGGTCCGGATGGCTTAACATCCGAGTTCTATAAGACCTTTAAGGACGCCTTGGTTCCCCTCTTGACTGAGGTATTCAATGAGTGTCTTTCCTCGGGCGCTCTGCCGAAGTCAATGAGGAGGTCTGCCCTGATCATCCTGTCAAAGGGTAAGGACCGATCTCGTATTGAGAACTGGCGTCCCATAGCGCTTCTCAATACGGACAGAAAGGTTTTGGCAAAGGTGCTGTTTAATCGGCTGGTGCAGTTTGCGCCCCGGCTCCTTTCGGCGACCCAGCACTGCTCTGTTCCAGGCCGCAGTACATTTAGTGCTGTGCTTTGTGTCCGGGAGGCAGTGGAACAGGGCAGGGCTGGTAACTGGAAGGGGTACTTGCTGTCCTTGGATCAGGCAAAAGCGTTTGATCGGGTTAACCACGAGTACCTCTGGTCTGTCCTTCTGAGGGGGAGTTTGTCAATTGGCTGAAAGTTTTGTACGCAGGGGCAGAGAGTTTCCCGCTTGTAAACGGTTGGATTGGCCGCTCTTTTGAGGTCGGGTCTGGTGTTCGCCAGGGTTGTCCTCTGAGCCCACTACTGTACGTGTTCGCGATTGACCCATTCCTTAGGAGGGTTGATCGTGGGCCGTTGGTGGGAGTCGGGATGGACCGGGCAGCACCGGAAGCCACTCTAAGGGTGGTAGCGTATGCCGATGACGTCACTGTTTTTGTGTCCTCGAGAGGGGAGGCGCAATGGGTGATGTCAGAGGTTGACCGCTACTCAGAGGCTTCTGGGTCCAAGATCAACCGGGATAAGTGTGAGAGTCTCTGGCTGGGAGAGGGGGATCCAGGCTTTGATCTCCCGGACACTCTTCCAGGGCCCCAGGACTCTGCCAAAGTTCTCGGCATCGAATTTGGCCAGGGGGATTACCCCATGCAAAACTGGGACGGCAGGCTTAAGATCGCCGCTCAGAAGGTGGACCAGTGGAAGGGTTGGTCTTTGACCCTCCGAGAAAGGGTTAATCTGATCAAAACCTACCTGCTCCCATTGCTGATATATCTGGGCAGTGTGTGCATGTTGCCAGAACCCCTCTGGACTCGGGTGTACAGTCTGTTCTTCCAGCTGTTATGGGGGAATAGGCTGAACCTAATCAAGAGGGAGGTTAATTACCGCACGAGGAGACAAGGAGGGTTGTGTATGGTCAACCCTGTGGTATTCCTAGTGAATACCTTTCTTAAGATCAATATCGCCAACCTCTGGAAAGAGAGGGCTCCTCCGTGGGTATACTCCTGCAGGGGATGGTTTCGGCCTTTCTTCCAGGAATGGGAGACAGGAGGGCAAGTGAAGGATCTTCGTACACCGCATGGGCATCTTCCGGCTTACGCTACCCCGGTTCTGAAGGTGATTCGCCGGTGGGGTCTGGGAATGTGGGAGATCAGGACCATGTCGAGGAAACTCCTTGACAAGAGGGTTCTGTTTGCCCGTTTCCAGAAGCCTCTGGCCCTCAGGGATTGCCCAAGTCGGGATCTGGGAGTGGGTTTAGGTCTTTTGAATTCTATCAGGATCCCCTTGAAGTTTTGGGACGTGACTTGGCGCTGCTTCCATGGAAAGCTGTGTGTGAGGGACAATCTGAAGTGTAGGAGCTCTGAGGAAAGGGGTTGTCCCCGGGAGGAGTGTGGTGGCCTTCTGGAGAGCATGGACCACTTCCTGCTTCAGTGCCCCTTTAACACAGAGGTGTACAACCGGGTGGGCGCTTCCATCCATTGGCCCGGGTTGGCCGGTCTCTCTTATGCGGAGTGGGCCTATGGAGCATTCAGAGGCCTGGGTGGCCGGGACCGCTGCACGTTATTCCTAGTCAGTTTAGTGGTCAGGTACCACACGTGGAACGCACGGTGCTTAGTGTCGACGCAGCGTAAAATCCTCCCGGTGGATGAGGTGGTTAGGAACATTCTGGGTGACCTGGTGAAGGTGCGCTCTCTGGAGTATGAGAGGCTGGGCACGGGGAGGGCCTCTCTCCTTTGGAGGGGGTTCTCCTTTAGTGTCCCTTAGTCTGTCATCTCCTCTCCTGGTGTTGGGCTGATTCTGCACTGTAGATTTTTGTTTTGTATCTGAGCATATAGAGATGTAGGGCTTGCAGGTGCCGAACCTGGGCTTTATGTGGTTTGGATTTGTTATGTTGATTTGTTTAATGTGTTTGTATTTTGTGTACAGTGTGTATTTATGTAGTTATAGTTCTTGTGTACATAGGTTGGTTGGTTTTGGGGTGTTGGTGTTAGGGTGTTAGGTTGGGAGGGGGGTGGACGGGATGTGGACTATACGATCCTGGGCACTGGTCTGGACTATATAGCGCGGACTTTGGACGTTAGACCAGTGTCTGGGTGGGAGGGTGATGGGCGTGGGATTTAGTTAGTTATATTTAATGTTTTTATTTCCTGTTTATGTCTATTTTTGTGTATTCTTTAGTTATTCATATAAAAAAAATATATATATATATATATATATAAAAAATTATAAAAAAAAAAAAAAATTAGGTGGTGGGATTGGGTGAAGGTTTTGTTTTATAATGCTGATTGTGTGGTGTGTGTGTGGCTGGGCCAGGAGATTTTCGTAAGACTCTTTTAGTTTGTATTATTGTTTTGTTGTTATTATTATTATTATTGTTTTATTTTGCCAGAAGTTATGGCTTGATTTATGTTTATGATTGTTATGTTTTTCATTTTTATATATAAAATAAAAGATTTACAGGATGTAACTCAGGATCAGTACAGGATAAGTAATGTCATGTATGTACACAGTGACTGCACCAGCAGCAGAATAGTGAGTGCAGCTCTGGAGTATAATACAGGATGTAACTCAGGATCAGTACAGGATAAGTAATGTCATGTATGTACACAGTGACTGCACCACCAGAAGAATAGTGAATGTAACTCTAGAGTATAATACAAAATTGCATATCTAGGGATCAGTTCAAGATAAGAAACATTGGGGCACATTTACTTACCTGGTCCGTTCGCGATCCAGCGGCGCGTTCTCTGCGCTGGATTCGGGTCCGGCCGGGATTCATCAATGCAGTTCCTCCGCCGTCCACTAGGTGGCGCTGCTGCGCTGAAGTCCGCTGGAATGCCTCGAAATACACCGGCCTACCCAGGATGAAGGTGAGTGAAATTTTCGCGACACAATTTTTTTTTTAAATGCGGCGTTTTTTCCGAATACGTCGGGTTTTCGTTCGGCCACGCCCCCCGATTTCCGTCGCGCGCATGCCGGCGCCGATGCGCCAAATTCCGATCGCGTGCGCCAAAAACCCGGGGCAATTCAGGTACAATCGGCGCAAAACGGAAATATTCGGGTAACACGTCGGGAAAACGCGAATCGGGCCCTTAGTAAATGACCCCCATTGTTTCTGAGCCTTTTATGCAGATAATATCTATACAATATGTAAGCATGAAACTAGTAAACAAAGGTGAACATGGAGTTAACAATAGAGTCAGGCCCTATTTGTGAATCTGCTGCGCTGGAAGTGCTGGCGCCTGCAGGGAGTCTTTGATTACCATATTCACACCCTCCGTCAGACAACGCTTTCGCTTAATTAATATTTCATGTTGATTTAAATATTTATAAGTTTGAGCCTAGATCCATTTTTGTTTGGCATTTGAAACCTCAGTTTGTCATCAAGGACTTTATCTAACGCAGTCAGTTACAAGGAAACACTTTCGGGGTCTGTCTTCTCCGCGCTGTAATCCATGTCTAGTGATTAGAGGAGCCATTTTCCTCCGAGGAGCCGCTCCCAGATTAAGATGAAAGTCACCAGCGATAGAGACAATCGCACCGACTTGAGAGACGCCGCATGGGTGGCAGGTTTTATATGGTTTTGTTATCTAGACATTACAACAGAATTACATTGGATATGAATTACTGGCCGGGTTGTGAATCATTTTGTGTGTCCACGGGAGGAAGGCCACATCATTACAGTGGTCAATACTGGGTACCTACCATGTTGAGCATATAGACTCCTGTATATACTGGGCTCTTCATCAATCTCAAAGAAATAGACCCTAGTGCTGGCTGAATACGATGGTCTTCTGCATGACCTGTGGTTTCTAGTATAGGGTTCAAGTCTGGGCTAACCATTGGAATCCTATGGTTCTCTGCTTAAACGCTACATGTATCCATCAACCTATCAGAAAAGGTCCTCATTATTTACCTATCATCAAATGAGCGCATGTTCAAGTGCCCATGTGACACAAATGAAAAATGTAAGAAAAAATATCCAAAAAAGTAAACAAACTTAGGAAAAAAATATTGATAGAAACAGTCTAGATGCTAATGGGTCAAATAACTGTTCATTAATAAAGTTGACATATGTTAGATGTACAGATTTGTAATCCATCATGTCATCTTAGAAGCAACATTTATCAAGCAGTATCATATCTGAAAGCTTATTGGTGGCCTCACCATTCCTAGTGTCAGGGTGCTGAGTCTGTGGACCCTCTGGACCACCGCGGGAGATGGTACTAGCCGACACCCGAGACCGGAGTCTAAGTTGCACCTGGTCTTTACCAGAGCCTGCCGTAAAGCGGGATGGTCTTGCTGTTGCAGGGTTCCACCAAGTTGTTCCACAGGTGCGACTAGCCCGTGGTGGCAGCCAAGGTAGTATTGCAGATACAGTCCGAGCCCGGGATGATAGCAGGAGCACAGCGCTGAAAGGAACACTGGGATTTACGTCAAGAGCACAGGAGCTGGCACACGGAACAGGAACGCAGGGACAAACTGGCACACGGAACAGGAACACGTGAACGGATGACGGGAACACAGCAGATGCAGGAACACAAGAGGGCTTTCACGGGGAATGATGGTAGCCGCCGTATTATATAGCAGAGCCGGATATGACCAGTGCCAATCACCAGGACGCTGGCCCTTCATATCTTGGAGAGCCAGCGAGCGCCCTCTTGGGAGCGGGGACGCGCGCATGGCCTAGTTGGATCCGGAGCAGGAGCGTGGAGAGGTAAGTGCGGGCCTTGGGACGGGGCAGCGCCACACAGAAGGTCACGGGTGTGCCCGCGATCCGAGACATGTCTAATGAACTGATTGAGAGACAGCTGTGGAAAATCACAGAAGACCTGACACTCTGGAGCCACTTAGAATGGATACAGGTATTTCCATGAGTTTGATCGAACCCAGGGCTGCACAGGACTGCACAGGACTGCACAACCCTCCTGTGTATATCACTACAATGACAGGTGTCCTGCATAGACCACATGGCCATGTCCACATCTCTTTTTCTCAACAGTTTTCAAAAAACTAAACTCCAATGCATTCTGCAGATAAAATGCGTTTTATTGTCTTTATCCAAAAGACTTAAAAAAATAAAATAACCTTCTGTAAAAAAACACATAAAAACCCTTCACTCTCCAGCATTAGTCCACAGAGGATTCACAAATGTCAGATTTAAAAACATGTTCCCTTTCTTGAAAGGTCTTCATGAAAATCTGCAAGCTCCGCCATTATGGCGACTCTTTGTATTCTCTGGGACAGTTCTCCGAAGACGAAGGGTCGTCTCTCGCTCTTTCAATCAATTATATTACCCTACAAGAGAAGCACTCACTCAAAATCGTGGACGTTTTTATGATCACTTAACTGACTTTTACGCTTTTACAGGACCCCTATTTTTTATTTAAATCGGTTGATTCTTTTCTCTCCTTTACATGACACATTGTTGCCTTCAGAGCTATGGAGCAATCTATTCTTTCTGTAAATGGTAAATGCCTGGATTCACGTACAATTCAGAATTCGAGTCCCAAAGGTCGTTTGGAAACGGTACGGTTAATAGTAGCAGATTGGACGATTTACTCTATTGGGAAGGCCACTTTCTAAGGAAATAGTCTCATTGACCTTGAGGTGGGAGATTTCCTTCATCTCACAGTCATAAAGTTAATGTTTGTTTTAGCCAAATGGTCAATATCATCCATCGTGTTTTCCCTAGAACCAGGGGTGGATTTACATACAATGTGACCCATGGACTAACTTGGGGCCTCAAAGATCAGGGTAACCCACAAAGTGATGGGAACAGCCAAACCTCCTAGCCTCCATTTGTTAAGAAAAGTCCGGTGTTGACCTTCATCCTTCCAGGAGCCATAAACTTTTTCCATAGGACAAAATACTAGACGCCTTTTGGAAAAGAATTGTACATTAGGGGCTCCTGTAGTGCCCTGGATCAGAGGAACCAAAAACTTCCCCTATGCTGAACTTCTTTATTTTAGAACTAACTTTATTTTACATCAAGGTTTAACTTGCATTAATCTATACTGTCTGTTGTTTTATATACATTAGGGCTGAATTACGTACCCAGTCTTGTCGCGATCCCACTGTGCTTTGTCCGACGAGGATTCAGGTCTGCCGCGATTCACTAAGATCGTGCGCCCAAGTTCCTGCATTCGTCGCTTATGTGCCGAGGTCCGCCGGAGTTCACCGTCTTCTTCCTGGTGTATGTCAGTGCTTTATCTTGCGACACAATTCCGTTGTTAAATTCCACAGTTTGTCCGAATTAGTCGGGATGTCCGACGGCCACGCCCCACGATTTCTATCACATGCAAGCCGGAGCCGATGCGCCACAATCCGATCGCGTGCACCAAAAATCCGGGGAAATTCTGCGCAAAATGGAAATAATCGCGAAACCCGACGAAAGTGCGGCGTCCGGCCCCATTCTGTTTAATATTACTGTATCTGTATAGATTCCGGTTGCTTTTGATAGGTCAAATAACTTCTTGAGATTGTGATACCTTTTAATGGCTAATGAAAATATGAGATGTTACAAGCTTTCGGGACAGCTACGGTCCCTTCATCAGGCAGGTATGACGTCTTTCTGAAGTGACAGTTCTCACAATGAACAGCAAAAAAATGTAAACAAAAGGACAATAGCAATAACAATGTTGGCACAACAGGTTCTTAATTAGATGACCTGGGCAGTGTGGTGGTTTATTGCCTCCAAGTTAATGGGGCTCATTTACTAATGGTCGTGTGCACATTTTTGTCGGACTGTGCACCGTTTTCGGTGCTAAAATGGCTTGCACAGGTATTTAAGAAGTGTGTGCACTAGGATTGTGGTGCACGCAACCCTTTTTGTGGCACAGCTGTGCTGCTTCCGTGCGACACAAATTAAGGGGCGCCGTCGGATGGTCCGGCTGATTCGAACCTAGTGCGGGATCTAACTTTTAAATTGTGTTGCAAGCCCGAACACCTAGATGCACCACTAGAAAATGGTGAACTACGGGGATCTGAGCAGGGAAGCGACACATGCAGGATATGGGGCACATGATCTTAGTGACTCCCCGCACAGCGCATTATACACGGACAATGCACTTACATGCAGCAGGAAGAAGAAGGTGAACTCCGGGGACCTGAGCAGGGAAGCGACACATGCAGGATATCGGGCGCAGGATCTTAGTGACTCCCCGCACAGCGCATTATATACGGACAATGCACTTACATGCACCAGGAAGAAGAAGGTGAACTCCGGGGACCTGAGCGGGGAAGCGACACATGCAGGATTTCGGACGCACGATCTTAGTGACTCCCCGCACAGCGCATTATACACGGACAATGCACTTACATGCACCAGGAAGAAGAAGGTGAACTCCGGGGACCTGAGCGGGGAAGTGAAATATGCAGAATATCAGACGCACGATCTTAGTGACTCCCCGCACAGCGCATTATACATGGACAATGCACTTACATGCACCAGGAAGAAGAAGGTGAACTCCGGGGACCTGAGCGGGGAGGTGAAATATGCAGGATATTGGGCGCAGGATCTTAGTGACTCCCCGCACAGCACATTATACATGGACAATGCACTTACATGCACCAGGAAGAAGAAGGTGAACTCCGGGGACCTGAGCGGGGAAGAGACACATGCAGGATATCGGACGCACGATCTTAGTGACTCCCCACACAGCACATTATACACGGACAATGCACTTACATGCACCAGGAAGAAGAAGGTGAACTCCAGGGACCTGAGCGGGGAAGAGACACATGCAGGATATCGGGCGCAGGATCTTAGTGACTCCCCGCACAGCGCATTATACACGGACAATGCACTTACATGCAGCAGGAAGAAGAAGGTGAACTCCAGGGACCTGAGCGGGGAAGAGACACATGCAGGATATCGGGCGCAGGATCTTAGTGACTCCCCGCACAGCACATTATACACGGACAATGCACTTACATGCACCAGGAAGAAGAAGGTGAACTCCAGGGACCTGAGCGGCGAAGCGACACATGCAGGATATCGGTTGCACGTTCTTAGTGACTCCCCGCACAGCGCATGATACACGGACAATGCACTTACATGCACCAGGAAGAAGAAGGTGAACTCCGGGGACCTGAGCGGGGAAGCGACACATGCAGGATATCGGGCGCATGTTCTTAGTGACTCCCCGCACAGCGCATTATACACGGACAATGCACTTACATGCACCAGGAAGAAGAAGGTGAACTCCAGGGACCTGAGCGGGGAAGTGACACATGCAGGTTATCGGGCGCAGGATCTTAGTGAATCGCGGCACAGCGCATTATACACGGACAATGCACTTTCTGTGAACTCCTTGGACCAGGTAAGTAAATGTGCCCCATTATACTGTATACAATGCAAAGGTGGATGACGTTTTCCCCATCGTTCTGTATGTAGCCGTTCAGCGTTAGAACATATGGATAAACAGTTTCTGGACGGCTCAGGTTTGATGGCGCTGTCTTGGATCACCGCAGCGCATCTTGTCACTTCCAATTGCTGTGCAGTAACGTCGGAGAGAGAACATGACAGATGTTTTGTATTCTAATAGGAGTGAGACACCTTACAAAATACCTTGTCATTTCCCAATACTGGGCTGGAGCGAGGCCAAGGCTTCCGCGCCGCGCACTATGTCACCGTATTATTCATCTTCATTATTGTGCGATGGGTGGAATGGATGGGACTTGTTGTACAACAAATCTCAGAATGTCCGGCTAATCTATAATTTACTTTTAACCTAGTGAGACAAGGAAAAGGAATTGTAGGTTTATTGTAGCAAGATGTGACAGCGATCGCTACGTAAATGCTGTATACTTTCTGTATGGGTGTACATAGCAGTGTATCCAAAATTGTTCGAGTAACAGCCCAGAAAAATATGAGTGTCCACAATTCCATCACTTATTCCCTTCCTCATTCGGGTGTTATGGTGCATCCAGTTGCTACTTCCAGAAGATGCTGAGGACTCATCTGTTTCATCCACCAGGAGAGATGACTGTGATGTTCAGCTGACATCGAATGCAGCAGAAACCGGCAGCAAAAACTCTCTGGGGGTCATTTACTAAGGGCCCAAATCGCTATTTTTTGCCACGTTTCCTGAATATTACCGATTTGCGCCGATTTTCCCTGAATTGCCCCGGGTTTTGTGGCACACGCGATCGGATAGTGGCGCATTGGCGCCGGCCTTGCATGAGACAGAAACCGGGGGCGTGGCCGTCTGAAAACCCGACGGATTTGGACAAACCGCAGTATTTAAAAAAAAAAAGTGTTGCTTGACACGCGCTTACCTGCACTCAGCATAGGATGATGGACTCCGGCGAACTCCCGTGGACTTCAGCACAGCTGCGACACCTGGTGGACATCGGACGCACTACCTTAGTGAATCACCGGAAGACCCCAATCCTTAACGGAGAACACGCCACTGGATTGCGACAGGACCGGGTAAGTAAATCTGCCCCTCTGTGTGGCTTCTTAACCCCTTAGATGCCAGAATCAAATGCAATGGTAGGTTAGTAGGAGAGGGCTCCCTCTGTCACACCCTCAGCGCCATGTGACCTAAATGCAGGACTCCATGGGCTACCACGGCAGCTGGAGCCTAGTCATGGACACCATCCACCGTCATGGACACCGTCTTATATCTTAATTTCAGTTTTATTTTGTTTTATAGATACATAGTTAGTATGTTTGAAAAAAGACACATGTCCATCAAGTTCAACTAGGAAAGCAAAGGGACTGGATGAGGAAACACAATTCTATATTATAAGTTAACCATTAATATTATTTTGATGTAATAAAAGGCATCTTATCTGCTCCTGAGCTCTCTGCTGTTTCTCCTGTGTTCTGCTCCTGAGCTCTCTGCTGTTTCTCCTGTGTTCTGCTCCTGAGCTCTCTGCTGCTTCTCCTGTGTTCTGCTCCTGAGCTCTCTGCTGTCCCTGTTGTGCTCTACTCCTGAGCTCTCTGCTTGTTCCTCCTGCACTTGGCTCCGAGCCACCACCTTGGCTCGGATCGTTGCTACCCGTGACGTCATCAGAGAGCGGTGATCCATTGCCATCAGCATCGGGTCACACAAAGATCATACGACACAAAAATTGACACCACACACAGCTCCGTACACCAAAGTATGAAAAAGTTATTAGCCCCACAATACAGCAAAATTAAGAATTATTTTTTTGTACTGAGGGTTTTCATTTTTGTAAATGTATGAAGACATTATAAAACGTATACAAATTTGGTATCTCCGTGATCGCACCGACCCAAAGAATGAAGAAGACAAGTCATTTGGCGCGCTCAACGAAAGCTGTAAAATCCAAACGTGTTTTTTCATCATTTTCACTGCATTTGGAATTTTTTCCCACTTCTCAGTACACGGCATGGAATATTCAATCCTATGAAGTGCAATTTGTTACGCAGAAAACGAGCCGTCACACAGCTCTGCACATGGAAAATTAAAAAGTTATGGATTTTTGAAGGTGGGGAGTGAAAAATGAAAACGCAAAAACAATAAAATGACCCGATCCTTAAGGGGTTAATAATCTCCCCCCATAGTCATATCTTTTCAATACAAAATCAGTCTAATTATTTTAATCTTTCCACATAAGAGATACGTTTTGTGTTATTTTCTGTGTTGTACCCTCTCCAGCTCAAATACAGTGTAATATTTCATTGTTGTAAGCCCAAAATTATTGTTTATATTATGCATATAACAATATGGGAGCAGTTGGAAGGCGGGAGCCTGATACAACCTATGGCATTTTGGTGCCTTAGCCAGCCATTCCCGATGCAATAGGCAGATATATTGGGGCAGATTTACTTACCCGGTCCATTCACGATCCAGCGGCGCGTTCTCTGTGGAGGATTCGTGTCTTCGGGCGATTCACTAAGGCAGTTCCTCCGACGTCCACCAGGTGACGCTGCTGCGCTGAATTCCGCCGGAGTTCACTGAAGTTCACCAAGCTATCATGGGTGCAGGTAAGGTATTTTTTTAAAAAAATACGCCGGTTTCTCCAAATCCGACGGGTTTTCTGACAGCCACGCCCCCCGATTTCCGCCGCATGTATGCCGGCGCCGATGTGCCACAATCCGATCGCATGTGCCAAAATCCCGGGGCAGTTCAGGGAAAATTGACGCAAAATGGTAAAATTTGAGTAACCGACGTAAAAACGCGATTTGGGCCCTTAGTAAATGACCCCCATTGTAGCTACTACCATATACGGTGGGATCCTCCCTGGCATTAGTTTAGTACGATTCCAGAGGGGATCTGCTGTAGATGCCAGATATGTGGGTGAGAGAGAGAATCTCCGAAAGTCCGGCCCGGTGCCCACAAACCCAGTGTCACATTGTTAGGATATAATTAATAAGTATAGTTCCTTGTCAGAGCTGCTGCTCTCTTGGGCCTTGAGTCGAGGAATGCACCTGCCCCCTTCCCCTATGTACTCCATTATAATGTAACACCAGGCTTCCCCTATTTGTTTCCCTCCCTTATATATGGCTGTGGGCCGCAGCAGAATTACATTTTTGGGTCAACTCCTGTTCGATGATTCTACTTCCTTTTCCCGTTTCAGGATCCCTGCCTCCTCTCCATACACTCCGCTCCGCCACCACTGTAAGGGGCAGTTTGGCTCTGAGCCTCTGGAGGTGGGAACTTTCTAACTGGACTTACTAAGGACCCCTGATCCGCTGAAATGGCTGCGTAGTAATATGCATTCTTACAGAATATGGGATCAATTCCCCTGATAAGGTCTTTCTGGAATGTTCCTGGTTTGATAGAGGAAAAGTGTAAGGAGACTGAGGGGCGTTTCTTTGGTTCAGTTGTCCAAGCCCAAGACTTCCGGATGGAGTGTATTTTTATACATAGGATATATTATGTTCTGGACAGTTTATGACATATGGGAGGCCTGAGATAGGTATCTGCTTTAAAGCAGAGATTGTTGATATCCTGCATTGTGTCTGGACTTGCCAGAAAGACCTTCCCTTTAGGTCTGGGGTGTCCCAATTTCTCAGGGTTCCTGCAGGTCCTGACGCTTCTGGTTTTAAAAGCTGGTCACTGACTACTAAGATTAGGGCACATTCACATGGCCGTCTGCGGGGACGTACATGCGGCCGCATGTACGTCCCCATAGACGGCAATAGCGGCGCGGCGCAGATACGTGTGGCATGTGTGGCACCGATCCGGCCGCGCACCGCAAAAAGATAGAGCATGCTCTATCTTTTGGCGTGTGTGCGGCCGTGCGCCGCTATTCTCTATGGAGGGAGGAGGGGCTGCCTCCTCCTCCTCTCCAGCACACGGCGGTATGCCTGCACGGCGGGCATACCGCGTGTGAATGGACCTCACCCTGATTTTTGCCTAAAAGGTTGTCATTAGGTCCAAGAAAGATACTGACCACCCCCCTCTTGCAGAGATGGTTATGGCTAATGAATAGATCCCCCCCACACACATTATAACTGATATATAGGAATTGCAAAAATAAGGGATGTCAGCTCACCAGATATCATTGTATATGCTCCTGGATGCCTCGGAGGTCTTCAGCTTCAAAATAAGTAAAATTGCAAGATTATAGTCCAGCTCATAATGGAGAGACATCTTGTTTAACAATCCATTAAAAAAGCAATATCTTGAATACAGACAAGGAATATGTAACACGAACAGGATAAAAAGCAGCAAATGGCCAAATGTTGTGCCCATGCCTGAGTGAACAATGTGGTAGTGGGTCATTTATTTTACCTGATCACTCTGACTTGTGCATTACACCTTAGGCTACATTCACACGACCATAGGGGATGTATATACGGCTGCAAGCTTGTCCCCCATAGGCTGGTGTCCCCCATAGGCTGGCAATGGGTGCAAGGAGCGATACAGTGCAGCACATGTGCGGCACCATACCGCTCCGTACACGGGGAAAAGATATGACATGTCCTATCTTTCCCTGTGTTGCAGTGCCGTCTGCCATGTATCTCTATGGAGAGGGGGCGTATGCCATCCCGGCAGGCATGCGTTTGTATGAATGTAGCCTAAGTCTGTATAATGCTGTGTATTTTAATGACTTGTTGCCGCGTGTTTGAATATTGTTTTGTTCATGTTGTTTTTGTATAGAGAATTTCTAGTTGGTTTTGGAATATGTATATAAATATATGCTGCCAGAACTATTAGCACGCATTGCTGACAAATGTGGGGCTACAGAAAAAATTTTGGATAAGCAAAATTGAGTGGAACCAATTCTCTAGAAATCCAAGGTTCTGGTAGATTGGGCGTTGCACCATCCACCACTCGTATCTTATGCAAAGGTAACACCAGTCTCGGCGTCATTCGCTGTTCCTGCTGCCGTTCGTATCTTTGTGTTTTCCGATACCATTACATTACATTACATTACATTGGTGTCCAGAACGGATTTGGCACCACACTCGTCTCTTTCCAGCTATTGACCGCTCCACACTCTATCATCTACCCAGATCTCCGAGTTCTGACCCATTCACTATTGTGATCAGGCTCAGGGTCCTGCCCAACCATTTTAGGGCGCTGGTTATAGTTATTCTTGGACTTTGTTCATTGCATTTCTGTTATCCTGATGTCGCCTCCAGTTCAGACCTACCTTTGGTATTTGTGAGTTGGTGCTTCATTTGCTCTCTCCGTTGTGCCCGGCTTGAGGACCTTGTTTATCTGTTTGTATTGTTGGTCCCTGTCTACATGTTTGGCACTTTGGTTTAGGGAGTGATTGTTGACCAGTTGTCCTGTACCACCTGGGGTATGTGAGGCAAGCAGGTAAGGCTTTTGGAAGGGTCACTATTGGGGCTCACTGTCTTGACTGTGTTCCTGTACCAGGTCTCCTCATTATAGTATAGGAAATAAACTGGATTCATGCCCCTATTGTCCTTCCCATCCCTGACCACCCCCCGGCTTAGTTACCTCCTATCTACCCCAGCTTCAGGGAACTTGTCCTGGTGACACAGATCTTTACACATAGAGATAAGCAGAAGGTTTCTCAGAAGGAGGATGGTAAATGTTCTCCATAGATCTCATTAAGCGTCTTCCTTCATCCAGCCTGGTATAGTCCCCCAGTAAGCCGAGGCATTAGCTCTGTCTGTAAGACGAGTCAGAGTTCACTGTTCTCCCGGCTTTGCTTTTAATTGACTTTGGCCGCTCTTAAAACCTGAGTTTTAGGTTTCGGCAGGTAAGGAAGCTTGTTTGATAATAAGGGATAATGTGAATAATCCCTCCCCAATAACAAATGGCCGACCTGAGGGAGCACTAAGCTTAATTAAAGGATCAAAGCGGCGGACAGCTGGTGCACAGCACGCCGAGCTCGCACTGCACACACTTGATTTGTCTCAAATAAGGAACATTAGCCGGAATTGACAAAACTTCGCTTGTAACAGGATTTAAGGGCAAAGTGATCAGTGAAGGTGGAGAATCTAGGACACCGGCCGGAATAATGAGCTACATGGACCCGGATGACCCCGCGCCTCCATCTATTCCCGGGAAACTTTACTGAAAAACCTTTGATTCTAAGAGGAAACCGAAATATAAACTTATCATACCTGTCTATATATCATCTCTTATCCATCTCCTATCTCATATCTATCTATCTCATATCTATCTATCTCCTATCTATCTATCTATCTATCTCCTATCTATCTATCTATCTCATATCTCCTATCTATCTTCTATCTATCTATCTATCTATCTATCTCATATCTCCTATCTATCTCCTATCTATCTATCTATCTATCTATCTATCTATCTATCTATCTATCTATCTATCTATCTATCTCCTATCTATCTATCTATCTATCTATCTCCTATCTATCTCCTATCTATCTATCTATCTATCTATCTCCTATCTATCTCCTATCTATCTATCTCCTATCTATCTATCTATCTCCTATCTATCTATCTATCTATCTATCTATCTATCTATCTATCTATCTATCTATCTATCATCTATCTATCTATCTATCTATCTATCTCCTATATATCTATCTTCTATCTATCTATCTATCTATCTATCTCATATCTATCTATCTATCTATCTATCTATCTATCTATCTATCTATCTATCTCCTATCTATCTATCTATCTATCTATCTCATATCTCCTATCTATCTCCTATCTATCTATCTATCTATCTATCTCATATCTATCTATCTATCTATCTATCTATCTATCTATCTATGATGAGAAAATAGGCAGCACTCCGGAGGTATCGTGCAAAAAAATAGTGTCCTTTATTCCATGTTTTTGAAAAAGTACAGCAAGAGCGACGTTTCGACTCACACAGAGTCTTTATCAACTTGATAAAGACTCTGTGTGAGTCGAAACGTCGCTCTTGCTGTACTTTTTCAAAAACATGGAATAAAGGACACTATTTTTTTGCACGATACCTCCGGAGTGCTGCCTATTTTCTCATCATATTTCGACAAAGGATCCGTGGCCCGATCCTAGTGTGCCTGCACCCACCATCACCTGCTTGTTTTACGGTGTGCTGTTTTCATTTTCTTGAAGTATCTATCTATCTATCTATCTATCTATCTATCTATCTCCTATCTATCTATCTATCTATCTATCTATCTATCTCCTATCTATCTATCTATCTATCTATCTCATATCTATCTATCTATCTATCTATCTATCTATCTCCTATCTATCTATCTATCTATCTATCTATCTTCTATCTATCTATCTATCTATCTATCTATCTATCTATCTCCTATCTATCTATCTATCTACAAAAAGAAAGTCAGATTATTGATGATGATATGCATAGATTTCTGCTTATTGAAAACCCTGTCACACCGGTGTTATATACATTACCAAAAATTCATAAAGATCTACTACATCCACCGGGTAGACCAATTGTCTCCGGCACCAATTCTATTTTCTCTAATGTTGCAACTTTTTTGGACAGGGCACTCAATGACCTATCAACCTCAGGCGCTTCATTCATACGAGACACCACTGATTTTATCAATAAGCTGAATAATGTTGATATTACTTCTTTTGATAACATCCTACTTGTTTCCTTTGATGTGGTATCTCTATATACTTCTATTGATCATCAGAGAGGTTTGAATGCAGTTGACAAATTATTGAAGACTAAGATGTTTACCCCTAACGCGCAAGATTTTGTTCTCAGATTGTTGGAATTTGTCCTTACGAACAATTATTTTCTCTTTGGAGATGATTTCTTTGTACAACGCATGGGGGTTGCCATGGGTGCCAACATGGCACCAACCTATGCAAACATTGTAATGAGGGTACTGGAGGAAGATGTCGTCTATGCCTCCCCACTTTTTCGGTTTTGCCTAAGGTGGTGGAGGTACATAGACGACGTCTTCCTCCTGTGGACAGGCACTAAACAACAACTAGAATTGTTTCATGATTTTGTGAACACCATTGATGAGTCAATTAAATTCACGGTAGTTTCCTCTGAAACGCAACTACAGTTCTTGGATGTCACAGTATCCATCAGTAACAACACACTCGAGACTGATATATTCACGAAGCCAACGGACAGGAATACTCTGGTCCGCTACGAGAGTAGCCATCCCCGCAAAACTATCAACTCGTTGCCCTATAGTCAATTGTTAAGAGTAATAAGAATTACCAGTGAACCACAAAAACTTCAGACAAACTTACAGACAATGACTGACAAATTCAGGAAACGAGGTTACCCTAAGCACATCATTGAGATGAACCTACATAAAGCAAACACCAAGAATAGGGGGGAGCTACTTTCTACAAATAGCACACAAAAACGACAAGATAGAATACCTTTTGTTACCACCTATAATACCCAGAGCCATAACATCGCTAGAATAATCAATAAACATTGGTCTAAACTAACAGGTTGCAATAAAATTGCGCCTGAATTCCAAGTTCCACCATTAATGTCCTACAGGAATGCTCAAAAGGTCAAGGATAGAATAGTTAGAGCAGACATTGGTCCACGCAGAAGCAACATACAACCAGGCATACTGGGCAAACTTAAGAAGGGTTGTTTTCCATGTTGCAAGTGTATCAATTGCAAATATATGACTAAAGGTTCCTTTTTCGAACATAAAGGCAAACGTTATGACATTAAACATTACCTGACATGTGATAGCTCTTTTGTGATCTATATTTTAAGTTGCCCATGTGGGCTATTATATGTGGGAGAAACGACACTTGAATTTAAGACGCGCCTCAACCAACACAGATACACGATACGATCCAACCGCAAAGATCTCCCGGTACCGAAACACTTTTCAGAAGCTGGACATCTAGAGAAACATCTCAGTTTCCGTCTCATTGATCACGTGCCACTTCCTAGACGTGGTGGTGATAGAGTAGCTATTCTAAAAAAGCGTGAGTTACATTGGATCTATACCCTTGACACACTGAGACCACAGGGTCTCAATGTGGATTTTAAACTTTGGTCCCTATGATCCTGTTGATCCAGCTGTAGTTCCTTTTCTATAGTCCATCATCAGAGTAGCAATGAGTAACTTTCTGTGATATAATAATTTTGACATTATATGTCTTTTTTTTCTTCTTTTAGAATATGAGCCTATCCCAGATGTCTCCTCGTGGAAGCCTCCCTACACAACTCCTAAAATATTCTTTTGTCATTTGGTGCTTCAAGAGCGCAAATCGATGCGCCGTTCATGCAATTGTCAAGTGCTATGGTAAACGTATTTCCATCCATTTCCCTATATTTTGTATATTGTTGTTCTTTCATAGGTTACGGTTGGTGTGTCTAGCCAGGGACCACACTGTCTTTTATACAAGTACAGTCAAAAACTTAGGGGATTGATGATGCCGTCTGCCCCGTTTATTATTAGGGGTATATTCAGCAAGGTCGTCCCTTATATTTGCGAGTTATACAATCGTTGGTGAATCAATATCAACGTGCATCCAACATGGTTGTTATCACAGCCAATTGGTCCTGATTTATGGCTGACACATCGTGGACTTTTCCTTTATGTAAATTGCATGAATATTGCATTCCAGAATTATCTATGTTGTATCTGATAATTTTTCATTTTTTGGTTTCCATAGCACCAGACGCTCTTGCTGGGGCATAATACACATGCGCAGAACCAGGCGCATAGTGTGTGTCCCACCGTGCGACATATTTTTTATGCGCACATTTTGGCGCTCAGCTTGCGTTCCATGGAGCATTTTTCTTCCTTTTTTCTTCCTTTTTTCAAAAAAAATTTTTTTTTTTTTTTTTCTTCCTTTTTTTAAAAAAAATTTTTTTTCTTTTTTCAAAAAAATTTTTTTATATGTATCGGAGAACATTGTTGCTGATCAGGGAAGGTCGACACGTGGAAACAGCTGGGAAGCATTGCTGTCAACACAGAAGCACTTGAGCACCTTTACACAGACAAGACCAATGGCTGGACTAATCTGTGTCACTAATAAAGCTGTTTGTTATATATAACACAATTTTAACGTCTATCACATACATATACATGTATTTTACATTGTGCACTATGTTTAATGTTCACGATATGTAATTTGACTATGTAATAAGCATTATATCACAGTTATACAAAAATGGTGGGAGTATCCCAATTTGTCATGTGATCACCTGTTGTATTTAAATATGGCCACCATTTCACTGTTTGAATGGCTTGAGAAAGGCTCTTGCAGAGCCGAAACGTCGCTGTCACAGTTGCTCACTATGGAATAAAGACACTTTTTTACTTTTATCTACAACGGAGTGCTGCCCGCTTTCTTTATACTATCTATCTATCTATCTATCTATCTATCTCATATCTATCTATCTATCTATCTATCTCCTATCTATCTATCTATCTATCTATCTATCTCCTATCTATCTATCTATCTATCTATCTATCTATCTATCTCCTATCTATCTATCTATCTATCTATCTATCTATCTATCTATCTATCTATCTCCTATCTATCTATCTATCTCCTATCTATCTATCTATCTCCTATCTATCTATCTATCTATCTCCTATCTATCTCATATCTCATATCTCATATCTCATATCTATCTATCTATCTATCTATCTATCTATCTATCTCATATCTCCTATCTATCTCCTATCTATCTCATATCTATCTATCTATCTATCTATCTCATATCTATCTATCTATCTATCTATCTATCTCCTATCTATCTACTATCTATCTATCTATCTATCTCCTATCTATCTATCTATCTATCTATCTATCTATCTATCTATCTATCTATCTCCTATCTATCTATCTATCTCCTATCTATCTATCTATCTCCTATCTATCTATCTATCTATCTATCTATCTCCTATCTATCTCATATCTCATATCTCATATCTATCTATCTATCTATCTCCTATCTATCTATCTATCTATCTATCTATCTATCTCCTATCTATCTCATATCTCATATCTCATATCTCATATCTCATATCTATCTATCTATCTATCTCCTATCTATCTCCTATCTATCTATCTCCTATCTATCTATCTATCTATCTCCTATCTATCTCATATCTATCTATCTATCTATCTATCTATCTATCTATCTATCTATCTATCTCCTATCTATCTATCTCCTATCTATCTATCTATCTATCTATCTATCTATCTATCTATCTATCTCCTATCTATCTATCTATCTATCTATATCATATCTATCCATCTATCTCCTAGTTATTTATCTCTGTTGAACACTACTTGGAGTGCTGCCTCTTCACTTTGATATATTTGGAATTCTCCGCCAAGGAATCACCGGCTACTGCACTCACTGCTTCAGCTGTGCTGCTCAGGACTCTCCCTTGTTTTTATCCATCTATCTATCTAGTATCACAGGAGGCTGAGCACCGAGCGGTCCTTCATCTATTACTAATTGGAGATGTGCCGTCTATAGACACTATGGTGCTGGGAAGGGGGGGGGGGTATCAGAGAGAGCAGGGGAAAGGGAGAAACAGTGTAGCAGCCTGCAAAGCTGCAGCCCGGAGGGGCTCTGTTTACACCCTCAGAGCCCTTCTGACTCATTGTCGGCCACGCCCACCGATTTCTGCTGCGTGAAAGCCGGTGCAATTGTGACGAAATCTGATCGCGTGCACCAAAATTCCGGTGGAATTCGGCGCAAAACGGAAAGAGTCGGGAAACCCGACCAAAGTGCGTACGTAGATCCTTTAGTAAATGACCCCCTATGTGTATAGCTGGTGTGTATACGCAGCCTCATCTATAGGGTTGTATATACCTGTTATGTGTGAACACGAGCTCCAGCATCGTCATCCCCCAATGACATTATGTATCCGATAGATTTTCCTTCCTTCCTTTCAGTATAATTTACATGTAAATGTGAGCCTAAGCCTTGACATTATTAGACGTCCCCAAAGACGTCTCCACAGATAGAAGAGACTTAATTATCCGATAATTACTGTTCACCATGTATGACTAAATATAGGAGGGATGAAGATGCCAATCCCAAGCCCAGGACACAGAACTGGATTCATTTAATAAAACAGGGGGTCCTCATATTTCCCGATGTACCCCATGATGGTGAAGGCAGAGAGTTCTAGATGTTTCTATGGAGGTAAGTGTATGCAGGTAAAGGGGTAAACAGCTTCTATCGTGTGGAAGTGTCTTATCGCTGGGGGATTCTGACCCATGGAACCCCAATGATCCAGTAATCATAAGAATGGGGGACACAAGTCCAGCCACAGTGCAGTGTAGACTCATGTCTATTGTGCAGTCCCGAAGAAGTGAATGGAGATGACGACCAGCATGTGCACCACCATACCTGTTCTCCATATACATAGGGGTCACAGATAAAGATGGGCGGACTCGATGGTGGAGTTTGGGTTCGGCCACCTGACCCCCTTTGCCAATCATAGCCGCCCTGTGGGATTCCTAATTGGAAATTCAGTGACCCTAGCAACTAGCTATGGCTATGAATGGCTAGGGGGATTCTTAATCGGCAACTTGGTGACCCTTGCATCTAGCCAAGGCTGTGATTGACCAGGGGGACTCATCGGCAAACTAGTCACCCTAGCATCTAGCCATGGCTATGATTGGCCAGATGACTCCTAATGGGCAGATTGGTGACCCTAGCCACTTGCCATGGTTTATCCCAATCATAGCTATAGCTAGTTGCGTCGATTTGCTGGATTGGCTGTTCGTCCGCCAGCCGGGTTCACTCTTCTCTAGTCCCAGGGTTACTTACCCACCCACCCGGAGGAGTTCACCTAAAGTGCATTGTCCGACGATCATGCATTGTGCCGCGATTCACTAAGATCATGCGCCAGATATCCTGCATGTGTCGCTTCCCCGCTCAGGTCCCCGGAGTTCACCTTCTTCTTCCTGGTGCATGTAAGTGCATTGTCCGTGTATAATGCGCTGTGCGGGGAGTCACTAAGATCGTGCACCCGATATCCTGCATGTGTCGCTTCCCCGCTCAGGTCCCCGGAGTTCACCTTCTTCTTCCTGGTGCATGTAAGTGCATTGTCCATGTATAATGCGCTGTGCGGGGAGTCACTAAGATCCTGCATGTGTGGCTTCCCCGCTCAGGTCCCCGGAGTTCACCTTCTTCTTCCTGGTGCATGTAAGTGCATTGTCCGTGTATAATGCGCTGTGGGGGGAGTCACTAAGATCCTGCGCCCGATATCCTGCATGTGTCACTTCCCCGCTCAGGTCCCCGGAGTTCACCTTCTTCTTCCTGGTGCATGTAAGTGCATTGTCCGTGTATAATGCGCTGTGCGGGGAGTCAGTAAGATCATGCACCCGATATCCTGCATGTGTCGCTTCCCCGCTCAGGTCCCCGGAGTTCACCTTCTTCTTCCTGGTGCATGTAAGTGCATTGTCCGTGTATAATGCGCTGTGCAGGGAGTCACTAAGATCCTGCCCCCGATATCCTGCATGTGTCGCTCCCCTCTCAGGTCCCCAGAGTTCACCTTCTTCCTGGTGCATGTAAGTGCATTGTCCATGTATAATGTGCTGTGCGGGGAGTCACTAAGATCATGCGCCTGATATCCTGAATGTGTCGCTTCCCCGCTCAGGTCCCCGGAGTTCACCTTCTTCTTCCTGGTGCATGTAAGTGCATTGTCCATGTATATAATGCGCTGTGCAGGGAGTCACTAAGATTGTGTGCCCGATATCCTGCATGTGTCACTTCCCCGCTCAGGTCCCCGGAGTTCACCTTCTTCTTCCTGGTGCATGTAAGTGCATTGTCCGTGTATAATGTGCTGTGCGGGGAGTCACTAAGATCCTGCACCCGATATCCTGCATGTGTCGCTTCCCCGCTCAGGTCCCCGGAGTTCACCTTCTTCTTCCTGGTGCATGTAAGTGTATTGTCTGTGTATAATGTGCTGTGCGGGGAGTCACTAAGATCCTGCACCCGATATCCTGCATGTGTCACTTCCCCGCTCTGGTCCCCGGAGTTCACCTTCTTCTTCCTGGTGCATGTAAGTGCATTGTCCATGTATATAATGCGCTGTGCAGGGAGTCACTAAGATTGTGTGCCCGATATCCTGCATGTGTCACTTCCCCGCTCAGGTCCCCGGAGTTCACCTTCTTCTTCCTGGTGCATGTAAGTGCATTGTCCATGTATATAATGCGCTGTGCAGGGAGTCACTAAGATCGTGCCCCCGATATCCTGCATGTGTCCCTTCTCCGCTCAGGTCCCCGGAGTTCACCTTCTTCTTCCTGGTGCATGTAAGTGCATTGTCCATGTATAATGCGCTGTGCGGGGAGTTACTAAGATCGTGTGCCCGATATCCTGCATGTGTCGCTTCCCCGCTCAGGTCCCCGGAGTTCACCTTCTGTTTCCAGTGCATGTAAGTGCATTGTCTTGCGACACAATTTACAACTTAAATCCTGCCCTCAGTCCGAATCAGTCAGATCGTCTGACGGCTGCACCCCAATTTATGTCACTTGAAAGCAGCGCAGCCGCGCCACAATCCGATCGCGTGCAACACAATCCCAGCACAAAACCCCTTTTTAAATACCTGTCAAAGCCGCACAAATCCCGAAAACGGCGAACAGTCCCACGAAAGTGCATTCCGCGACCCTTAGTAAATAAGCCCCATTGTCTCTAGCAGTTATACACTCACCTCTAATCCTGTGGATAAATGTATGTGAATTAAGAAGAATCTATCACCAATGTTGAAACAACTGTCTAGTAATAACTTGTATTATCTGCGCTGTGAGCCGTTCTTCTCTTATTCCCTCTGGGAATTTATGAATACATTGACAACTGGGTGTTGCCATTGTAGGTGTGGTCATATTTTTACAGAAGAAATACAATTATGTATTGTGATGAGCGGACCTGAAACGCAGTATTTGGGTCTATGGACATGTACATGACCTTCGTCAAGATGTCTGCGAGCGAGTTCAGCCGCTGCTTATTATTGCTGAGGATCCTGTCACTTCACGTGACGTCACAGGAATTGACATGATGCCAAGTAAAATGGCGGCGCACTACCACCGGAACTTAGTTTCCAATGGGTAACACCCGTGATTGGAGTAAGCACTGATCAAGGGTGCTCAGATTTGGGTCCGGGTATACAAACCTGGACTTTTGGTCCAGGATCGATTGAACCCACCAAACCTGAATCCCACTGGGTCTGCTGTGTCCACTTATCACTCCTTATGATCAAGTCTCCTCTTTATAGTTCTCTAATAGGACTTTAGAAAACTAAAAAAAAATGTAATACATTTTAAAAAAGGCAATGCATTTATTTTTGAATAAATATTTGTATTTAAAAAAATGTCATAGATTAAAAAAATTAATGAAACATAACAAAATAGTAATAATAATAATAATAATAGTAATAATAATAATAATAATAGTAATAATAATAATAGTAGCAGCCGCACTAGTAATAATGTTTATTATACACTGTACATTAAGTATCTTCTTACACATAAAAAATTACTTAACCATGAAAAATTTGCAACATTTCCAGAGATGTCATTCAAGTTTCAATTCGTTCTAGATATTAGTACAGGCAGTCCCCTACTTAAGGACACCCGACTTACAGATGACCCCTAGTTACAGACAGACCCCTGTGACCTCTGGTGACCTCTCTGGATGTTACTATAGTCCCGGCTGCAATGATCAGCTGTAAGGTGTCTGTAATGAAGCTTTATGGATAATCCTTGGTCCAATTACAGCAAAAACGTTTTGAAACTCCAATTGTCACTGGGGCAAAAAAAATTTTGTTTGGAGCTACAATTATAAAGTATACAGTTTCGACTTACATACAAATTCAACTTAAGAACAAACCTATGGACCCCATCTTGTATATAACATGGGGACTGCCTGCATTAGTATCTTGTTTTGTTAATTTTTTTTTTTTTTTTCATTTTGATTTAACCAAAGTTTTATTGATTTGTTTTAATAAACCTACATCTTATACGTAATCACAATGTTCCTGCTCTCTCCTGCAGGGAATGGAGTCTCGTACGTCCGAAATACTTCTCCTGGTGTTCAATGGAATTAGTTGTGGAATTAGGGTGGAAAAGAAGAAGCAATAAACACCAAAGACTTTACATTTTTTGTTAACTTTGAACATATTTTTCACTAAAACGATAATAACGGAAGCCTAAATGGTTCAAATGTACAGTAACGGGAAGCATCAAAGGTCCATTGAAGCGACAGAATAGATTTGCTCATTTCTAAAAAAAAATAAAAACAGTGCGGAAAAACATAATAAAAATATGTTTGTAAGCGAAATGGTGGAAGGCAAAGTTTATTTATGAATAAAATATGGTGATTTTTAAGCAAAATCCGCAATCTACTGAAATTCACTTCACAACCACTAGGGGAGCACTAATAATTACGAATAGAAATCGGGAGAGTGTGGAAAAAAATCATATTTATGTTCAAACCTGCTTTTCCTACACCACGGGGCACATTTTTTTTATAAGGTCTGTTGCCTTTCATTCGATTTTAGCTGTGTTTTGTAATGTGATGTTATATTGTGACGCCGGTAACACCCGTGAGCGGTGACTGGTCGCGGTTTCACCGCCAAAGCCTATTCCTGCAATTTTCAGTTGTGCATAGCATCAGCATTTAAAGGGTTAACACCAGCGTTGGATGCCAGCACCGATTGTGGGCGTTCACAAATTCGGGTACCCAAGGCAAAATTTTGTTTGAGGTTCTCCTGGTCCATCAGAGTCAAATTAAGACTCCTACGGGCCCCAGAATGTATGGATAATATGGCCCCTACAAGTCTGGAATCACTTCCTACATCTGGTCCTAGAATCAGCTTCTTGGGGAATGGAGGATGAGTCCCTTCTGCTGCTTTCAATCTTGGCTTTCAGGACCTTTGAAGGACCTTTAAAGGTCCTGTAATGGCTCTTTGTGTATTGAGAGAAGGAACAGATATAAGGGATTTCTACTGGGAACCTACACTAGATCCTTGTCCTGGTCTTCATCCCACACATCCTGGTCCTGATACAAGTTTTCCGAATATTCAATACAATGTAACGAGTTATTACAGAGATTATCAGGAGTTTTCCTTTAATGATATTTACAGATATAAAAAGTGTGAGCTCCTTTCTATTTGTGAGCCTGAACGCCGCAGATATCCTTATAGTCTCAGGATTCATCTGTGATTGCCACAAGTATCAGGTTTACTTTACAGTAAATCCTTGGCTTCATTTGCATAATATGAATAACATCTATTAATATCTAATTACATCTATTTTTACCAAGTATCGCTCATCGCTTCTCTACGAAGTCAGAAATGTTCTCATATAAATCGTAGGATGGGGGTGGGGGTCAAATTTGAAAGTCGGGGAGGGAGGGGGTGAGGCTGCAGTCTGGGTGTGAGACTGCATGGTATGAAAAGGGGAGGAGCATAAAGGAGAAAGAAGGTCATTGGCTCAGTATCACACCAGAGAAACCCCGCCCCCACGGAGCACAGAAATAATCCACAGTCCTGCAATAACTGCAATTACTTATTACAGCTTTTGGTTCCCAATCTAAAGTTTAACATTGGTGTCACAGGGGCGTCTGAGTTTGCTCCGATGATGGGGTGTGGGTGGGACTGCAACTTCTACACCCCCTGATAGTGATTCAGAAAAATATTATATAGGCACCTTACATCTGGACACCCCTGCCAATGTGCAGGCAGGGGAGTGTTTTTGCGACACCCCCTTGTTTGTGTCCCCCCAGTAGGTGAGCCTGCACAACTCACTTCAGGGATTATACAACTAACTAGAGGTAATTAGCAGCGGTAGATACTGCCCGGACACGCAAGGGTTAAATATGTATTTAATATTGTTATCCAATGATGCTGGAGTGTGATTGGAGAGTGAGACCACCTGACCAGGGAGTAATAAAACCCCTGGACAGGAAGGGGCAAGGTCCTCTTTAGTCCCAGCTCCTGACTGAGGAGCATTTCTTGGAACCCAGCTCTCTTACAAACAAGACCTTAGACCTCTTAGGCCTCAGCTCATCTTCCAGAATACACAGAGTGTGAGTGCACCCCTAGCACAGACACACAGAACACCCAGGACAAAGCTGCAGCTTCCATATCTGCACACAGCTACCTCCCAGCCTGCACCTGCTACCAGGCTGGTGACACAACTCCTGAGGATCACTCTCCATGACCACTCCAGTAATCCGGACTTCTCCAACAATCCGGCATCTGTTCTGAATTTGTTTGGCTCGTTGCCTGCAGTTGTTCCAATAAAGAACTGTAAGTTACTTTTGAACAATAAATACCTTACCTTCATGTTGCTGAAGTTAGGGACTCGGCACGTAGCCTGCCATATTCAGAATCTAGAACTACTCCACCATGATTAGTATATTACCACAAAAAACGCAGTTACAATGTTCTTATAAAATCAATACATACACCTTTATTTTAAATACAAGACAACACCGGGGAGTCCGGGAGGCAGCCATAGACGGCGTACAAGGGGTAGGACACTTGTCTGTTACATAATATTGATGTGTGATTTATAGAATATACCCTGTTATGCAGTCATATGGTTTCTTGTCTCATCGAACCTTTTGTGTTGGATTTCCTCTGTATAAAAACACTAATTACATTATTTTATCAATTTATGATAATACAATTCTGTGTTGTCTTGTATTTAAAATAAAGGTTTATATGTATTGATTTTATAAGAACGTTGTAACTCCGTTTTTTGTGGTAATATACTTTTGAACAATGTTGCCTCCGTCTGGTCCCTGGATATGGCTGTATCACTCAAGGGCATCCCCATCCATTACCCAAGGACTCATACTACGGACACTTAAGGGGTTGCTCCAGGGAGAACCAGGACCACAGTCTCTCCCTGCATATTTCTTGCACACACCACCTGCTAGAGATCTGCCAGGCTGTAGGACAGCCCCCCGGTCCCCATACCAAGCACCGTGACATCAGTGTGCCCTAGGCCGCAACCGCCAGCCACTCCGGTATCCTGGGCCCCGGCTGCCTCCAGGCCCCAAGAAAAGGCTAGGCCCCTATGGGGAATGTTGCACATAGAGCTAAGCTGCTGTATCTAAGCTGCCATTATACAACTCCTTACATAGAGCTGAGCGGCTGTATCTAAGCTGCAATTATATAGTCATCCACCTTATATAGAGCTGCTGTATCTAAGCTGCTAGTATACAGGCATCTACCACTCATGGAGCTGTTCTGCTGTATCTAAGTTGCTATTGCTACAATGAGCAAAACTCTTTGCCTCTGCCTATGTAATCTAGAAGCAGCAGAAAGTTCTGGGGGAGGGGAGATTGCTCATTGTTACAGCATGAGAAGTTACAGAATAGGGGAACTCTAGAAACACCCTCCAGAGCACTTCAGGCTCATTGGCATAATTATAGAAGTTGATTATATAAGGAAGGAGGCCATGGATAACAGATATAAGAAGATACCACAGTCCCGGTGCCTGGATCTATGAGGAATGTCCCTGGTTTATCAGGATGGATTTTGGTGGGAGATTTCCTTTAAAATAGCACTTGACCCAACACATCCGGATCTACCCAGGACTGCAGGAGGAGCCCTTGAATTCTGTCTGGTGAACTGATTTTCCGCAGAGAGAGATTTGATTGTTATCTCTGACATCCGTGCCATAGGTTCGCCACCCCCTATAGTATATATAGGTGATAAGTGTAAATTGTGGAACTATCCCTTTAAGTACTAGTCTCCCCTAGAAAAAAAAAATGTTCAAAAAAAATCTAGAAAACACTAATAACAAATAATTATACATTTTTTAATATTATAAAATGCACTTACCTGCTGCCACGAATGACTGACTCCCACATTCGGCTGTTTTCCTTTCCCGTTGACAGGTCGTAATTACTATATTTTTTTTTTTAATAAATATTCACAAATATAATCAATGTCAATATTTACTGTCGCACTTTCCCTGACGCAGATGTGACTGTATAATTAAATGTGTAAAGTCGACCGAAAACGTACAGGCGGGTTTGTCAGAAACTGATTTATACTAAAGTGTTGCCTCTTTTTTTACTAAATCGAGAGAGAGGGAGAGTGAGCAGGAGCGTAAGGCGAGACACAGATATCATCATCCTCACAGGACATCATGGGGATTGTAGTGATCTGCTACCCCCAGATACATAATAGGCTCAGATAGTTGCTGTAAAACGTTACATTTTAATGGTTTCTGTGGGTCCCAGTGCTTAGACCCCCCAAAAAGTAGTGCAACGTAATGGGGGGCAAAAGTCAATAGACCTATAAAGCCTTTCTGCCCATGCCCGATTTTGCATTTCCATTTTTTGCTCCCCTACTATAAAAATCCATAACTTTACATTTTTACACAGAGCTGTATGAGGGCTTGTTTTCTTCAAAACAAATTGTCCTTCCTATTGACAGCATTTTATTTCCCACGGCATGTACTGGAAAGCTGGAAAAAAAAATTCCAAGTTTGGTAAAAATTGACAAAAGAACACATTAGGACCATTTTCTTGCGGGCTCGGTTTTTACGATTTTTACTGTTCACTCCAAATGACACGTCCGCTTTATTCTTTGGATTGGTCCGATCGCAGAGACACCACATTTATAAAGGTTTTTTTATGTTTAAATAGATAAAAAATTCAAACCTTTTGTCCAAAAACAAATTCTCCATTTTACCATATTCTTGATGCCAATAACTTGTTCATACTAGGGGCTACAGACATGCGTAAAGCATCGTTTTTTGCCGGACGGGCTGATGTTTTCATTGCTGTGATTTTGGAGATTGTATAACCTTTTGATTATTTTTTACAATTTTTTTTTGTGTGTTGCAGAAAAGTTGGCACAATTTTTCCGTTAACGGTTCACCAGCGCGAATTACTGTTTTTATATATTGATAGGTGAGGATGTTTGGGACATGATACCTAGAATGTCTATGATTCTGTTTGTTTATTTTTATTTCCAATATAGGGAATAGGAGGGGGAGGGGGGTGATTTAAACATTTAGGTTTTCAATTTCTTTTTATTTTTTACTATTTTTCAGGCCCCCTAGGGTACTTTAACTCTAGGAGGTCTGATCTATCCTGCCATATACCGCAATATTACTGTTACTCCTCTGTTCATGGGATATTTATGACATTACTGGGATCATACATTAAAGTTTCAGAGTTTGTAGTGTAAATTCATCTGTATAATGAGGCATATACCTCTCAAAAACCTGTGTTTGGAGTCCAGTTTCTGGTCCCTTACATTCTCATTTATGGAACCCATAAGGTCTAATTCTGCCACATAGAGCATTAGCCAAGCAGTGGACTATGTCCCAACAAACTAACCAGTTAAACTTGGCCTGATACAGTGGGGGTCATTTACTAAGGGCCCGATTCGCTTTTTCCCCGACGTGTTTCCGATTTGCGACGATTTCCCCTGATGCCCCGGGATTTTGGCGAACGCGATCGGATTGTGGCGCATCGGCGCTGGCATGCACGCGACGGAAATCGGGGGCGTGGCTGAACAAAAACCCGACGGATTCGGAAAACCCGCCGCATTTAAAACAAAAAATCTGTCGCGTAGCTTGCACTTACCGTTACTCAGCCTGGCCCGGTGAACTCCAGCGCGTTCCGATGCTTTTCAGCGCAGCAGCGCCACCTGGTGGACGGCGGAGGAACTGCCTTAATGAATCCCGGCCGGACCCGAATCCACCGCAGAGAACGCGCCGCTGGATCGCGAATGGACCGGGTAAGAAAAATCTGCCCCAATGTCTTATAGCTTCACCTAGTGTCAGGAATGATGCAAGGTCTACCTGGTGGCCAACGACCCTTGGTGCTCCTGGTAATCAGGGTAAGTCATGAAGTCTTAGTGTGACGTCTCCAGTTTCATGGTATCCAAAAACGACGTCTTACAAGTTCCCCCCACGACTCATACATATTACACAACTACTAAGTTGGGCATTTATAGAATATTCACCTCCCCGTCATACCAAGCGCAACGGGAAACCCAAATTGTCCACATAGGTCGGACAATTAAGGCTCCACAAATGGCCATAAATGTCCTTCAAAAATCAAATGTGTCTTTAATAGGGATGAGCCGATCCTTTCGTGTTTGGCCGATCCCTAAACCTACTGGCAACGATTGGGGGTGCGACCCATTGCCAAAGAGCGTTGGTCTTGGGTAAAATGAAGAGTTTACACACTTTAAATGCCGTGAGTTACCAGCAGGGGAGAGCACGAAAGCAGGACTAGAACTTCTGGCTGAAGACTGGGATCAGGGACTTGAACCCTCAATGTTCAGCATGGACCCAAACATTGCTGGCTCTGATCCACTCATCTCTAGTGTTGTCATGCTCCACCGCAGATCTCCTGTTCCTTCCCAGCATCTCTGCAGTATACAGAGACCTACGTCACTGCGGTCCCTTGCGGCAGGTGCCCCCCCCCCCTCGTGCCTTTAATTCCATTGTCATGTAGGACTCATGTGACATTTCTAAACCTCGTGTCACTGCTGCTCCTCTCTCATCTATCATCTTTATGTTCTTCAAGTAAAATGTCTCTTCAGGGCTGAGGGGTTAAGCACATGTGATTCTAAACATTAAGTAGGTTTCAAGGAAATAAAAGGACATTGCCCTGTCGTACATCACTAACAAACTCGCATCAGAGATCAGCGGCCCCAGGAGGCTTCACATTACTCTACACAGTGTATACAGGCACCTAGAGTGCACAGGGGCTGCAATGTCACCATTCAGAAGAGAAACAGGAGCCTGTACATAGGGGCAGTATTATAGTAGTTATATTCTTGTACATAGGGGGGCAGTATTATAGTAGTTATATTCTTGTACATAGGGGGCAGTATTATAGTAGTTATATTCTTGTACATAGGGGGAAGTATTATAGCAGTTATATTCTTGTACATAGGGGGCAGTATTATAGTAGTTATATTCTTGTACATAGGGGGCAGTATTATAGTAGTTATATTCTTGTACATAGGGGGCAGTATTATAGTAGTTATATTCTTGTACATAGGGGGCAGTATTATAGTAGTTATATTCCTGTACATAGGGGGCAGTATTATAGTAGTTATATTCTTGTACATAGGGGGGCAGTATTATAGTAGTTATATTCTTGTACATAGGGGGCAGTATTATAGTAGTTATATTCTTGTACATAGGGGGAAGTATTATAGCAGTTATATTCTTGTACATAGGGGGCAGTATTATAGTAGTTATATTCTTGTACATAGGGGGCAGTATTATAGTAGTTATATTCTTGTACATAGGGGGCAGTATTATAGTAGTTATATTCTTGTACATAGGGGGCAGTATTATAGTAGTTATATTCCTGTACATAGGGGGGCAGTATTATAGTAGCTATATTCTTGTACATAGGGGGCAGTATTATAGTAGTTATATTCTTGTACATAGGGGGCAGTATTATAGTAGTTATATTCCTGTACATAGGGGGCAGTATTATAGTAGTTATATTCCTGTACATAGGGGGCAGTATTATAGTAGTTATATTCCTGTACATAGGGGCAGTATTATAGTAGTTATATTCCTGTACATAGGGGCAGTATTATAGTAGTTATATTCCTGTACATAGGGGGCAGTATTATAGTAGTTATATTCTTGTACATAGGGGGCAGTATTATAGCAGTTATATTCCTGTACATAGGGGGCAGTATTATAGCAGTTATATTATTGTACATAGTGGGCAGTATTATAGTAGTTATATTCTTGTACATAGGGGGCAGTATTATAGTAGTTATATTCCTGTACATAGGGGGCAGTATTATAGTAGTTATATTCCTGTACATAGGGGGCAGTATTATAGTAGTTATATTCTTGTACATAGGGGGCAGTATTATAGTAGTTATATTCCTGTACATAGAGGGCAGTATTATAGTAGTTATATTCCTGTACATAGGGGACAGTATTATAGTAGTTATATTCTTGTACATAGGGGCAGTATTATAGTAGTTATATTCTTGTACATAGGGAGCAGTATTATAGTAGTTATATTCTTGTACATAAGGGGCAGTATTATAGTAGTTATATTCCTGTACATAGGGGGTAGTATTATAGTAGTTATATTCTTGTACATAGGGGGCAGTATTATAGTAGTTATATTCTTGTACATAGGGGGCAGTATTATAGTAATTATATTCCTGTACATAGGGGGTAGTGTTATAGTAGTTATATTCCTGTACATAGGGGGCAGTATTATAGTAGTTATATTCTTGTACATAGGGGGCAGTATTATAGTAGTTATATTCTTGTACATAGGGGGCAGTATTATAGTAGTTATATTCCTGTACATAGGGGGCAGTATTATAGTAGTTATATTCCTGTACATAGGGGGTAGTATTATAGTAGTTATATTCTTGTACATAGGGGGCAGTATTATAGTAGTTATATTCCTGTACATAGGGGGCAGTATTATAGTAGTTATATTCTTGTACATAGGGGGCAGTATTATAGTAGTTATATTCTTGTACATAGTGGGCAGTATTATAGTAGTTATATTCCTGTACATAGGGGGCAGTATTATAGTAGTTATATTCTTGTACATAGGGGGCAGTATTATAGTAGTTATATTCCTGTACATAGGGGGCAGTATTATAGTAGTTATATTCTTGTACATAGGGGTAGTATTATAGTAGTTATATTCCTGCACATAGGGGGCAGTATTATAGTAGTTATATTCTTGTACATAGCAGGCAGTATTATAGTAGTTATATTCTTGTACATAGGGGGCAGTATTATAGTAGTTATATTCCTGTACATAGGGGGCAGTATTATAGTAGTTATATTCTTGTACATAGGGGGCAGTATTATAGTAGTTATATTCTTGTACATAGGGGGCAGTATTATAGTAGTTATATTCCTGTACATAGGGGGCAGTATTATAGTAGTTATATTCTTGTACATAGGGGGCAGTATTATAGTAGTTATATTCCTGTACATAGGGGGCAGTATTATAGTAGTTATATTCTTGTACATAGGGGGCAGTATTATAGTAGTTATATTCTTGTACATAGGGGGCAGTATTATAGTAGTTATATTCCTGTACATAGGGGGGCAGTATTATAGTAGTTATATTCCTGTACATAGGGGGGCAGTATTATAGTAGTTATATTCTTGTACATAGGGGACAGTATTATAGTAGTTATATTCTTGTACATAGGGGGCAGTATTATAGTAGTTATATTCTTGTACATAGGGGGCAGTATTATAGTGGTTATATTCTTGTACATAGGGGGCAGTATTATAGTAGTTATATTCCTGTACATAGGGGGCAGTATTATAGTAGTTATATTCTTGTACATAGGGGGCAGTATTATAGTAGTTATATTCCTGTACATAGGAGGCAGTATTATAGTAGTTATATTCTTGTGCACAGGGAGCAGTATTATAGTAGTTATATTCTTGTACATAGGGGGCAGTATTATAGTAGTTATATTCCTGTACATAGGGGGCAGTATTATAGTAGTTATATTCTTGTACATAGGGGGCAGTATTATAGTAGTTATATTCTTGTACATAGGGGGCAGTATTATAATAGTTATATTCCTGTACATAGGGGGCAGTATTATAGTAGTTATATTCTTGTACATAGGGGGCAGTATTATAGTAGTTATATTCTTGTACATAGGGGGCAGTATTATAGTAGTTATATTCTTGTACATAGGGGGCAGTATTATAGTAGTTATATTCTTGTACATAGGGGGCATTATTATAGTAGTTATATTCTTGTACATAGGGAGCAGTATTATAGTAGTTATATTCTTGTACATAGGGGGCAGTATTATAGTAATTATATTCCTGTACATAGGGGGCAGTATTATAGTAATTATATTCTTGTACATAGGGGGCAGTATTATAGTAGTTATATTCTTGTACATAAGGGGCAGTATTATAGTAGTTATATTCCTGTACATAGGGGGTAGTATTATAGTAGTTATATTCTTGTACATAGGGGGCAGTGTTATAGTAGTTATATTCTTGTACATAGGGGGCAGTATTATAGTAATTATATTCCTGTACATAGGGGGCAGTGTTATAGTAGTTATATTCCTGTACATAGGGGGCAGTATTATAGTAGTTATATTCTTGTACATAGGGGGCAGTATTATAGTAGTTATATTCCTGTACATAGGGGGCAGTATTATAGTAGTTATATTCCTGTACATAGGGGGTAGTATTATAGAAGTTATATTCTTGTACATAGGGGGCAGTATTATAGTAGTTATATTCTTGTACATAGGGGACAGTATTATAGTAGTTATATTCTTGTACATAGGGGGCAGTATTATAGTAGTTATATTCTTGTACATAGGGGGCAGTATTATAGTGGTTATATTCTTGTACATAGGGGGCAGTATTATAATAATTATATTCCTGTACATAGGGGGCAGTATTATAGTAGTTATATTCTTGTACATAGGGGGCAGTATTATAGTAGTTATATTCTTGTACATAGCAGGCAGTATTATAGTAGTTATATTCTTGTACATAGGGGGCAGTATTATAGTAGTTATATTCTTGTACATAGGGGGGCAGTATTATAGTAGTTATATTCTTGTACATAGGGGGCAGTATTATAGTAGTTATATTCTTGTACATAGGGGGCAGTATTATAGTGGTTATATTCTTGTACATAGGGGGCAGTATTATAGTAGTTATATTCCTGTATATAGGGGGCAGTATTATAGTAGTTATATTCTTGTACATAGGGGGCAGTATTATAGTAGTTATATTCCTGTACATAGGGGACAGTATTATAGTAGTTATATTCCTGTACATAGGGGGCAGTGTTATAGTAGTTATATTCTTGTACATAGGGGGCAGTATTATAGCAGTTATATTCCTGTACATAGGGGGCAATTTTTATTAGTAAAAACAAACAAAATACATTATACATTCTTATCAGAATTTACAATAAATCATATATCAAAATTACATTTGTAATAACTTAAATGTCCATTACTGGTTTAAGGGAAAAAAGTCAGAAATAAACAGAATTACATTATGCATTAGTATAGACTTATGTTCCTCCATAACTTCCTATTCTCCTCCTTTTTCCCAATCTCTATGTATCGGATCCACCTGAGCTCAGACATGATGAGTGTGACTGCGGTCATGTGCTGGAAGGTCTCGCTGTGGATGGAGACTCGGGTCCTGTTGTGCCAGTGGTAATACTTTATGGTGGTGATAATGAGGTACATGGTCCCCCGGTCAATGTCCGTTATGTGTGGTGTTACCCCATAGATGATATCTGGGTATCTAAGAGACTGCAGCCTTGGTATATTCAACATGCGCGACACCTCCTGCCATATCTGCCTCCCTCCCTGGCACTCGGTAGTAAAGTGCTGCATAGTCTCCTCCTGCTGACATCCTAAGGGGCACATACGGTCAGAGACGCTCAGGAATTTTAAATTTCCTCTGACGAAAAGCCTCCCATGCAGAGACAACCAGGCGATGTCAAAGAATTTGGCGGGAAGCCTCGGTCCATTAAGGAACCTCAGACTCTCCTGCAGGGTGGCCGTTGTGCAGTCCCTCAGAGCTGGCTGTAATGTATAGAATGATCTACAGACACTGGTATAAAGCTCCTTCCTGGTCTTATTCTCCAGATAGGTCTTATCTATTCTCCACTTTTTCAAACACCTGAGACCATACTCCAGATACTGGGGGAGGAAGCCAGGAGTCCATCGGCCCCTCTTGAGACTGCCGCCTCGCATCCAAGACTCTGCAAAAGGCAATATCCAGTCCCTGACACTACTTACCCACAGGAGACCATTGTTTGAGTCCAGGCAACCAAAATTAACTTTCAGAAACATGGAGTCAAAAAAGACCCTTGGATTTAACATATCCAGCCCACCCTCTCTCCTCTGCAGGTAGGTGATCCCTCTTTTTACTGGGTTCAACCTGTTCTCCCATAAAAGCTGGAAGAACAGGCTAAAGAGCCTAGCGGAGAAAGATTCTGGCAAAGGAAAGACGACAGAGACGTAGAGGAAGACAGGAACCAGGTAAGTCTTCATCAGAGTAACCCTTTCTCTATAGGTCAGCCTCCAGTTCTTCCATCGCTGAACCTTTGCATTTCCGGTATCCAACTTCTCTTCCCAATTTAGTTTGGCATTGTCTTCCCTCCCGAATTTAACCCCAAGGATCTTAATATGGGTGGAGGCCTTGGCGAATTGTGGCAGATCAAAGCCAGGAGCAGTATCCAATGTCCAGAAAGCTTGACTCTTCTCAAGGTTGACCAGAGACCCGGAGGCCTCTGAGTAACTTCTGATGGCTGCAGATAACATCTCCACCTCACGAGGTTCAGATATCACCACAGTCACATCATCCGCGTAGGCGACTACCTTCAAAGGCAAGCAATGGGGGACCGGCACCCCCCGAAAATCACACCGCTGCAGTGATCGCAGAAACAAGTCTATGGCAAACACATACAGGAGTGGACTCAGGGGGCAGCCCTGTCGCACCCCCGCCTCTACTTCAAAAGTGTCCCCCTGCCAACCATTGATCAGAGGAAAGCTCTTCGCCTCTCTATACAAAGTTCTCAGCCAATCTATAAATTGTCCTGGAATACCGTACTTTGACAAAGTGGCCCATAGATAATCATGATCAACCCTGTCAAAGGCTTTAGCCTGGTCCAGACCTACAACATATCTCCCACACCTCAGAGCTTTACATCTCTCAAACATCTCTCTTATCGAGATGACTGCTCCAGAGATGTTCCGCCCTTTTACTGTGCCGTACTGAGAGCCTGCCAACAGTGCCGGGGACAAACAGACTAACCTAGAGAATAGAATTTTTGCCAGAATTTTCCTGTCGACATTCAAGAGGGCGATCGGCCTCCAGTTCTTGATGTCACTAGGCTCCTTACCTTTGGACAGCAGAATAAGGGAGGACACTCTCATGGATGGAGGCATCAGGTGATTTTCTAGACAATTAGTAAACACATCCACAAGGATCGGGGCCAAGAGGTCTCTAAATTTCTTATAAAATTCACATGTTATTCCATCAGGACCTGGTGCCTTCTTCAGATGTAACTTATCAATGGCCTCTTTAACCTCCTCCTCTGTTATTTCTGCTGTCAAAGGAGAAAAGTCCAAATCTCTAGTATCAGGACCTGGAGTTGCCTCCAAGAATTGAGCCATTTTCTCTTTATCCAAAACCTTCTTCTGAAATAACTCAGCATAGTAGGATCTCACCACCCCCAGGATACCCTCCCGAGATTCCTGCAAAACTCCCTGGGAGTCAGTGAGACCTGTGATCGATTTCTTGGCCACACGTTCCCGGCAATTTTCATACGGATCGGGAACGCCCAGTTTTCCGTAATCTCTCTCGATCACCAGGGAGGTGTAGCGGCTGTACTGATACTGCTTTATTTCAGACTTCAGTCGGTCAATTTTATATTTGTCCCCCCCTCCCGCCGAATACAGTGACTCCAATTCTTTCCGCAGATTGAGATACTGGCTGTACTTACTCTTACCCTTCTTCACTGACAGTCTCTTCAAGAGGGACCTGATCTCCTCCTTGACGTTCTGCCACCAGTCAGATATGTTGTCATAGAAGTCTACTCTCTGGAGCTGGTCCTGAAAAAGGGAGTGAACACTATTCTGGACATAGGCATCATCCAGGATGTTGGAATTGAGCCTCCATAACCCCCGACCAATGTCCAAGCGGTTAGAGGCTCCCATACAAAACAATAAGACAAGATGGTCAGAATATGGGACAACTCTCTCGCTCATCCCACTTACAGTCTCAGAGGGACTCACAAACGCCATGTCAATTCTACTGTTCCTGTCAGCACATGTGTAGGTGTACTTAGGTTTCCTACCACCCAGGGAAAACACATCACATAGATGGGCCTGTGATACGATGTTACATAGTACTTTAGAGTCTCTGACCACTGCTCTGCCTGAGGACCTGTCACCCGATGTCAAAGTAACATTAAAGTCGCCCGCCATTATCACAGGGATTGAGGTAAAAAGATATTGTTTTACCTCGTTGAATAGCTGGATTCTCTCAGTCACTGTCTGTGGGCCATAGATGTTGATCAGCCGGAGCCGCCTACCATGGATGGTCACCTCTAGCACCAGGCACCTCCCCATAGCGACCTCCGTCAGCCTGTGCACCGTCACGTCTGTGGTGTTAAACAGTATGGCGACCCCGGCGTACGGCTCCACAGCCAGTGACCAGTAAGAAGGACCAGACCGCCACTCACGCTCAGCCTCACGGAGATGCCCTAAGGTGGTCAGACGGGTCTCCTGCAGGAAGATGACATCAGCGTCCAGATATCTTAGGTGATCATACACGGCGTGTCTGGTCCTTCTTACTTTAATGCTGTTGACGTTGCTAGAAGCAACTTTTAGAGAGAACCCAGCCATTACAACGAGAAAAAGCAGAGCAGCGACCCCCATCATCATGAGTCAGAGTCAGTGTCCCCCTGTCTTCCACCTGTCTCCATGTCTGACTCTACAGTTGTGTCCACAGGAGGGGGCTTCTTTTTAGTTGGGGGGTCCCCTGTGTCCACCTCACACTCATTTTCAATGCGCTGTAACTCGCGCTCATAATCCCCATCCGACTCCGACAGAGCATCAAACCGGTTAGATAGGACCATGACCCCGGCATCACCACTGGCTTTTCTCCTGGTTTTTGGACCTAAGTTGCTTTCTTCCTCAGGTTTACGGGAGGATTTATCTTTTTTCTTTCTTTTGTTCTTTTTCACCTCCTCATATTCACCAGGAGCTACAGAGGTGGCTGCTGAGGCTGTTTGTGAGTCTCCACCTCCATACTCCCCTGAGTGCTCTCTGATTGCTGAGGTGCTGGTACTGTATCACCTGACCCCTGTACCTCCCGCCTGGTCAAAATTTTCCCTGACACCAAGGCCTCCTCCTCTAAGGCGTCTGCCTCCTGCACCATCTCATCATCAGAGAAATCCCTGGCGATGTTGTGCCAGGCCTCCGGGCAATCCTTGTGTGGGTGCCCAATCTCTCCGCAGAGGTTACATCTAACCATCTCACAGGTGGCGCTGAGATGACCGACCTCCCCGCATAGGTTACACTTCACCACTGTACATATTTTGGCCACGTGACCGACTTTACCACATCTAAAGCATTTCCTTGGTTGTCCAGGATAGAAGCAGATGCCTTTCTCTCTGCCTATGAAGAAGGAGTTGGGGAGGTGTAGGGTGATATTGTTAAACTGGCGCAACTTTACCAGAACCTTCCACCCTCCAGTCCAGATACCGTCGGCATCTCTATTCTTGGTGAGGTCAGACACCAGATCACAATGGCGCCTGAGCCACACCAGAATATCCTGAGGGGGAACTGACTCGTTCCAGAAGATGACATTAACCACCACAGTACCTGGTCTGGATATGGGGACAAACGTGAACTTACACCAGCCCTCAGTGTCCCTGAACCGGGGGAGTTTATCCCAGAACCTGTCCAGACTAGACATGAGCTTAAAGCTGACATCATAGCCCTGTCTGTCTGGAAGGTTGATGACCGCCAGGATATCATCAGGCGTGAACCCCATCTGGCTGCACAGGAGATCCCGCACCACAAACCTCCTATCTGGGAGATCTTCCTTTGCGCCCCTGTTTCTAAAACGCACCACATTCCTCCTCTTAAATGCCTGCCCCGTGTAGTGTGCGCCGGAGGTGAAAGAGGGAGCGCCGCGGCTCCAGGCATTTCTAGGAGGTTCCTGACGGGGCTCACTCTGGTTATTGGGGGGAGGGTCTGATCTAGAGGAACCTGACTCATCTGAGGGGCTTGATGTTAGTGGGGGGAAGTCGTACACATTATCCTGCACAACCCCCTTTCTCCCAGCCACCTCTATGTTATCCTCCGGTGGCTGCACATCCCATACAGATTGAGGGTCCCCTCCATCCCCCGACCCCTCAGGAACATCATGATGACCCCCAGTGTCCCCAGTGTCTGCTCCAGCAGTAGAACGGTCCTGGGTTACCACATCACCCTGACACATAGGTGTATGTCCACTGTCCTGCTGCGGTGTAGTGCCTCCTGGGACTTGTGGTGCCTGTGCCTGCTGCGGTGTAGTGCCTCCTGGGACTTGTGGTGCGGGTGCATGCTCCTGCTGATGGACGGCTGCAGACCTTGGCAGCTGCTGTTTTCCCTTCTCGCCCTCATGAAACACAAAACTTGGTGCTTGTAGTATGGGACGTGTTCCTCTCTCATCAGGGGACATGCTGGACACTGACGCAGCGTCAGAGGGTCTGGACATGGATGCAATGTTCTGTCTGGCAAAGCGTTCCTTATTCCTATAGGACTCAGACAGCGGCCCCATCTTCTCCAGGACACAGTCCATCTCTCCCACCACCACCGCCAGCTCTTTGCTCAGTGAGTGCAGCTTAGAGTCATACAGGGCACTACTCTCAGGGTGCGCAGTTTTTAGTGAGTACATGCAGTCTATTTGCATTTGCAGCATCTGTTTGTGGTGACTAAGCTCCCCCATCCTCCTTACCAGTGCTGGGATCTCCTCCGCCAACTGCAGCTCAGGTGCTCGGGTGGTCTCCATCACCTGCCGTGCTGGTCTCTGTAGTCCTCCAGGCTGAGTGCATCCACCTGTCTCCTTGTGTGTCACATCTCCAGGCTTGCTGCTTGCACCGGCCTTTGCAGGGACATGTTGTGGCTTCACAGCAGATCTGGTGCGGCCTGGAGCGGCCATGCTGGACACCACATCCCTCTGCTGCAGGTTTTCTTGCAGGGTTTGTTTCTCTATGGACATTCTCCTCTGCCTGGGTGCAGGAGTGGGGGGCTGTGCACCTGCTGCTGCTCTGACAATCTGCTTCACCTGTGCTCCTCCACGCTGGGCTGGTGAGGAACTTCCTTCATTCTTTGCTGCACTCACTTTCTTCACATCAACTTCCTTTGTAGCATCAACATTACATTCATTCTGTCGATTCTCTTGCTGACTGGAAACTTTTGGATTTACATCCATCTGTAGAATTGATTGGGAGTTCACTCCCGGTGTAGGCCTGGAAGCCTGGGCCTTGCTTGGGGAATCTCCCCACCCAGGGTGGCCCCGCCCTGGGCTAGCTCCAGACATGCAGAGGTCTCAGGAGCTCAGCTCATACACGTCCTCACAGCAAGGGGGCAGTATTATAGTAGTTATATTCTTGTACATAGGGGACAGTATTATAGTAGTTATATTCCTGTACATAGGGGCAGTATTATAGTAGTTATATTCTTGTACATAGGGGGCAGTATTATAGTAGTTATATTCCTGTACATAGGGGCAGTATTATAGTAGTTATATTCTTGTACATAGGGGGCAGTATTATAGTGGTTATATTCTTGTACATAGGGGCAGTATTATAGTAGTTATATTCTTGTATATAGGGGGCAGTATTATAGTAGTTATATTCCTGTACATAGGGGGCAGTATTATAGTAGTTATATTCTTGTACATAGGGGGCAGTATTATAATAATTATATTCCTGTACATAGGGGGCAGTATTATAGTAGTTATATTCTTGTATATAGGGGGCAGTATTATAGTAGTTATATTCTTGTACATAGGGAGCAGTATTATAGTAGTTATATTCTTGTATATAGGGGGCAGTATTATAGTAGTTATATTCCTGTACATAGGGGGCAGTATTATAGTAGTTATATTCTTGTACATAGGGGGCAGTATTATAATAATTATATTCCTGTACATAGGGGGCAGTATTATAGTAGTTATATTCTTGTACATAGGGGGCAGTATTATAGTAGTTATATTCTTGTACATAGGGGGCAGTATTATAGTAGTTATATTCTTGTACATAGGGGGCAGTATTATAGTGGTTATATTCTTGTACATAGGGGGCAGTATTATAATAATTATATTCCTGTACATAGGGGGGCAGTATTATAGTAGTTATATTCCTGTACATAGGGGGCAGTATTATAGTAGTTATATTCTTGTACATAGCAGGCAGTATTATAGTAGTTATATTCTTGTACATAGGGGGCAGTATTATAGTAGTTATATTCCTGTACATAGGGGGGCAGTATTATAGTAGTTATATTCTTGTACATAGGGGCAGTATTATAGTAGTTATATTCTTGTACATAGGGGGCAGTATTATAGTAGTTATATTCCTGTACATAGGGGGCAGTATTATAGTAGTTATATTCCTGTACATAGGGGGCAGTATTATAGTAGTTATATTCTTGTACATAGGGGGCAGTATTATAGTAGTTATATTCTTGTACATAGGGGGTAGTATTATAGTAGTTATATTCTTGTACATAGGGGGCAGTATTATAGTAGTTATATTCTTGTACATAGGGGGCAGTATTATAGTGGTTATATTCTTGTACATAGGGGGCAGTATTATAGTAGTTATATTTCTGTATATAGGGGGCAGTATTATAGTAGTTATATTCTTGTACATAGGGGGCAGTATTATAGTAGTTATATTCCTGTACATAGGGGACAGTATTATAGTAGTTATATTCCTGTACATAGGGGGCAGTGTTATAGTAGTTATATTCTTGTACATAGGGGGCAGTATTATAGCAGTTATATTCCTGTACATAGGGGGCAGTATTATAGTAGTTATATTCCTGTGCATAGGGAGCAGTATTATAGTAGTTATATTCTTGTACATAGGGGGCAGTATTATAGTAGTTATATTCCTGTACATAGGGGGAGTATTATAGTAGTTATATTCCTGTACATAGGGGGCAATATTATAGTAGTTATATTCCTGTACATAGGGGGCAGTATTATAGTAGTTATATTCCTGTACATAGGGGACAGTATTATAGTAGTTATATTCTTGTACATAGGGGGCAGTATTATAGTAGTTATATTCTTGTACATAGGGGGCAGTATTATAGTAGTTATATTCTTGTATATAGGGGGCAGTATTATAGTAGTTATATTCTTGTACATAGGGGGCAGTATTATAGTAGTTATATTCTTGTACATAGGAGGCAGTATTATAGTAGTTCTATTCTTGTACATAGGGGGCAGTATTATAGTAGTTATATTCTTGTACATAGGGGGCAGTATTATAGTAGTTATATTCTTGTACATAGGGGACAGTATTATAGTAGTTATATTCTTGTACATAGGGGGCAGTATTATAGTAGTTATATTCTTGTACATAGGGGGCAGTATTATAGTAGTTATATTCTTGTACATAGGGGCAGTATTATAGTAGTTATATTCCTGTACACAGGGGCAGTATTATAGTAGTTATATTCTTGTACATAGGGGGCAGTATTATAGTAGTTATATTCCTGTACATAGGGGGCAGTATTATAGTAGTTATATTCTTGTACATAGGGGGCAGTATTATAGTAGTTATATTCTTGTACATAGGGGGCAGTATTATAGTAGTTATATTCTTGTACATAGGGGACAGTATTATAGTAGTTATATTCTTGTACATAGGAGGCAGTATTATTAGACAAGACCGCATAGTGTTTTTTGTATGAGTTGAGCTGTGGCATACGTAGATCTCGGCGCATGGTTAACAGAATTTCCAAATTTTTACACTGCTAAATTTGAAGCTCTGAGACCATAATTTGAACCTTAATTCCTACATTTGGGATGGATAGAAATACCTGTTTGCAGCAGTTCTTGCATCCCCCTCACTGACCTATCAATGTCAGTGTTAATGTTCCTCCTATTATGAGAGCTTCGGCGCGGCGTGGTGTATGCAGTGGATTGGACATATTACATCATATAAGTGATTACAGGAGTCGCTGGTAATTACTGCCTGTGGCCATTCTATAAATGATACAAATTCTGGAAAAATTGAGAAAAATAATCATCTCAATGTTCTTTTCATTTCTCCACTTAGTCCACATCTCCGGCCGCACACAAGGGGGCCGAACATCTCGCTTATATTTCTTGCCGGATCTGTTGAAAGAATCTGAAACCTGCAAATTTCTTCACACCGGAAGCTTCCTAATGGCTCGTGTGGACGTTCCCCGTGGCTTGTGTCCTTCTCCGTGTACATTGGGGGTCATTTACTAAGGGCCTGAATCGCGTTTTTCCGTTGGGTTACCCGAATTTTCCTTGAATTGCCCCGGGTTTTTGGCGCACGCGATCGGATTGTGGCGCATTGGCGTCGGCATGCACGCGTCGGAAATCGGGGGACGTGGTCGTAATAAAACCCGACGGATTCTGAAAAACCGTCGTATTTAAAAAAAAGTGTCACTTGACATGCACTTACCTGCACCCGGCCTGGCTTGGTGAACTCCAGTGAACTCTGACAAACTTCAGCGCAGCAGCGACACCTGGTGGACATCGGGGAAACTACCTTAGTGAATCGACGGGAGATCGATATCCTTTACAGAGAACGTTCCACTGGATCGCGAATGGACCGGGTAAATAAATCTGCCCCAATGGGGGTCATTTACTAAGGGCCCGAATCGCGTTGCCGATTTCCAATTTGCGCAGATTTGTGGCTCATAGATTTTCATATGTATTATTTTCTTCAGCCATTTAAAGGGATGTTCCAGGCTAAAAATCTTTAAAACCAATTTATAGAATAGAACCTTCTTTATAGATTGGAGGACATCCAGAAACCAGTGTTCACGGTAGCTGAAATACAGAGAAACAGGAAGCAGACAGCGCCATTCTCGGTGCAGTGGTCACACCTGGTTGCTGCAGTTCAGCTCCAATTTATTTGCTTTGGATTTCAGCTTTGACACAATTCCACCAGATATGTGTGTGTATATTTTTCTGCTATCTTATAGGTCAACTTTTTATAAATCAACAAAAATTTAAAGGGATGGAAACTTCATCTAAATTGCATCCATTTCTTGAGCTGTGACATTCCACTTTTTGTAGTTACAGGGATTTTCTATGTTCTGAAAGAGTTACAACCAAGGGCAATTATGGGAAACTTTGAGGAACTAGTGATGGGTGGAGCTCAGGGGTCCATGCCGAGCATTGAAGGGTCGGCTTCTAGAATCCAAACCCGGACCTTAGAAAGAAGTTTGGGTTCCGCTCAACCCTCTGCTGGTGTTGCCTCCGATTGGTGCTGGAATTATAAAGGTAACACCCACAATCAGTGCCAGACCCAATCGTTGGTTTTACCAATTGTGGGGAGCGGCGAAGCTGAGGTCGGCCAAACCCTTTCAGGTTTAGTTTGAGCCGATTTCGGCTTGAAGGGGCCCCCCATCCCTAGCAGCCACATATGTAGGTTACCACTAGGTAAGTGGTTTGCACTTCATTGCCTTATATCTTTCCTTACTAACTATTTGCAATGGGGTCTGTGATTTTTTTAGGTTCTTTTTAGGTCCCTGTTCCTTATGTTTTCCTTCTTTGACTCCTGTACACACCGCAGCATAATAGTAGTAATAGCAAAAAATATCCTAAAACTTGAAGCAGTCGGCAAATCATCGGATATTAGCGGTGATTATATCTGAGACGTTGGGTATAGTAGTCACAGGTGATACTTGGTTTCCAGGGAAACAACATATTTGTGCCATTATATCCGCATTATAGAAGCTAAAGAAACCCGGCAGCTTAATTCACTTCTGTCTGCAACAGATTTTATCTTGTTTTTACAGTATGTTACATTTTGTGTCTGTTATTACTTTATATTGTTATATATTATCCATGGTTTTATATCATACAATGTTATATTATTTTAAAGAATGTAATATATGGCTCCTTGATATATTATATCAGACTCTATTCAGGTGTAGGCAAACGTTTGGGATTCAAGATCAGGTTGGGGTTCAGGGTTCTGGGTCAGGAAGGATACAGGGTTCTGGATCAGGAAGGATACAGGGTTCTGGATCAAGTTGGGGGTTTAGGATCCCGAATCAGGCAGATTAGAAGGCTCTGGATCTGGTGGGACTTCAACGTTCTCGATTAGGCAGGATGCGGGCTTGGGGTTCCAGATCAGGTTGGAATTTAGGGTTCTGGATGGGGCTGGGATTCAAGGTTCTTAGCAGGCAGTATCCAGATTCGGATTAAAGTTTGGGGTTCTGGTTCAGGCAGGATCCAGGTTCATGTACAGGTTTGGGGGTTCTAGATACGGCTGGGGGTTGAAGGTTCTGGATTTGGCAGGATCTAGGCTCATCTCTGAGTTTCAGGTCGGCAAAACACAAATAGTTCTACAAATCACAGGAGAAAGTATAACCAGCTCTGAGTGAACTGAGGGTAAGATATATAAGGCATTCCTGGACGCCACCCTCATAGCTGACTGGCTCGGCCTCCAATTAATCAACCCACACCTGAAAACCTCCTGCTCAGAAGCAAAATGAAACCACCCAGCTTTCCACAGAGACCACACGTAGCTCAGCTAAGGGAATCCACTTTGCATGGCAGCTGTCAATCACAGTTCCAGCAGAGACGACTTAGGTTTGGTAACAAGTTCGGAGCACTGCATCCAGAAACCACTCAGGGGGTTCTGACAATTCTACCTTTTTTTATTACATTTCTGTAAATATGTAACAACTTATGACATTTATAGGCAGTCACCCAAGTGGTTGTGTCCTGCATAGTCCAACACTGGCAGCGCTGATTAGACAGTATTAAAGTTTGTAGACATAGAACTGGTAACAGCCAATTGAATACATTTGCAGGCACAAGATTTAAAAAAAAAACTCCAAGACTATTATTTTATGTGGAATGCAAATATTTACTAAAACCTACAAATCACAACACGATTTCATAGGAGGATCATTGTTTATAATATTACGTTATACTTTTCGTATGATTGTTTCTAAAAGATTCTAACGTGTCAAATATTTCATGCTAAAAGGGATCTTTTTTAAAGGGGTAGTGGATGAAAATAATAATTCAGGATATTTTCCGGATTCCACTACAGTCTGAGAATGTATATTTAGATAATTACTTGCAAGATCAAAGCTCCAAAATATAACAAATATAACATTTACTCCTATTGTCTTTCTTAAAACGTGGTCTGCTAGCCGTACGGTAACAGAAAGGGGGCGCTATAATATAGATGAATATAGTCATCCTCATGTAGCCAAGCTTTGCCACCACAAACTGGTCTCATCTTATGGAACCCTAATGCTCACAAGGCTCCTCCCGAGGAGCATAAAGGGGGTCGGAACACTGAAACTGAAATCATGAAAAATAACAAAAACCTAAAAGTTTATAGCAATTGGTACATGATAATTCACTTGCCAGCACCTGGTCTGCGCCCTATAGTATGTGTACATTATGGGGAAGATTTACTTACCCGGTCCATTCGCGATCCAGCGGCGCGTTCTCTGCGGTGGATTCGGGTCCGGGATTCATTAAGGTAGTTCCTCCGACGTCCACCAGGTGGCGCTGCTGCGCTGAAGTTCCCTGGAACGCACTCGAGTACACCGGCCTATACCTGGTGAAGGTAAGTGCAAGCTCCGCGACACTTTTTGTTTTTTAAATGCGGCGGTTTTTCCGAATCCGTCTGTTTTTTGTTCGGCCACGCCCCCCGATTTCCGTCGCGTGCATGCCAGTGCCGATGCGCCAAAATCCGATCGCGTGCGCCAAAATCCCGGGGCAATTCAGGGAAAATCGCCGCAAATCGGAAATATTCAGGTAACACGTCGGGAAAACGCGAATCGGGCCCTTAGTAAATGACCCCCTATATCTTAATCATATGAAACCCCTCAGTTGTATCATCAGTTTTGTCCTTCGAGTCTTGTAGAATATCATATGGAGGTCTGCAGGGGCGGTCATTCCGAGGACCCGCCCTCTTTGAATGACCTTTGAATCTTTGAATGACCCGTGCCTCCCCCCCCCCCCAATGGCTCTGGTGACCATGCAGGATGCACTGTGAATCAGAACTGATTATAATATCGTTAACCCCCATCGCCATTTTAAGAATTTGTACCAATAATTATTGTTTGAAATGTGGGACCCCGACCAATCCCAAGAATAGGTGTCCCCCTTCTCACTAATTGATGGAGCAGCAGGTTGAGCAGTTGTCCTGCCACTCTATTTGATGGGACACCGGCAGACCGGCTGCGACCCAAAAAATTTTCTGAACCCAGTGGGGCCAGTGCTGGGAAGCGACAGATTCATGATTTCTGGCGCACGTTCTTAGTGAATCTGGCGCCCCCTGCATTACACACGGGCAGAGCACTTTTAGAGCACTCTTAGTAAATGAGCCCCATTGAGATGATCCCACCTCGCATCTGCCGTCTTCAGAACCGGGTCCTGCAGCAGGGGAGAGGAAACGAGAAGAAGACTCCTGCAGCTTCAGGGGAAAGGTGAGTATGTATTATCCTCATAACAAAAAGCAGGATAGGAGGGTGTTGGGGGCATAAATGGGGAGGAGCCATAAACAAGGGGGACATTTTAGGTGGGGGGGGGGCTAGAGATAAAGGGTTAGTATAATGTCCCCTTTATTGTAGCCCCCGTATTGTACAGACAGACAGCAGAAAAGGGGGCATTAGACAGAGGGGGGCAAATGAATTTGGCATTATTAGGTGGGGCAACAGAAAAAGGAGCATTATAAAGGGGGCAGCTGCAGGGAAGGGGGCATTATAAAAGGGGCAGCTGCAGGGAAGGGGTCATTATAAAAGGGGCAGCTGCAGGGAAGGGGTCATTATAAAAGGGGCAGCTGCAGGGAAGGGGGCATTATAAAGGGGGCAGCTGCAGGGAAGGGGGCATTATAAAGGGGGCAGCTGCAGGGAAGGGGGCATTATAAAGGGGGCAGCTGCAGGGAAGGGGGCATTATAAAGGGGGCAGCTGCAGGGAAGGGGGCATTTTAGTAGGGGGTGTGAGAATAGGGACATTATTTGTGTTGGAATTAGGTAATTGTGGCAATTGTGGGGCACTATATTTTTCTCTCCAGGGACCATGGTGAGGGGGTAACCCTGGATAAAACAATTGCTGCTGCTCCATGGATACAAAACGTTTGGGGGAAACTGCTCTGGTCGATACAAATGGAGTGTTAGAAATTGCAGCCCTATTCAGTATCCATAAGAGTAATAGAAATACATGAGCGCTGTCCTCAGCAATTTGTGAATGGAATACCAGGACACATGCACGACCTGCCGCTCCATCAATTCATGACAATGGGATCAGAGGGGGGTCCCAACAGTAGAACCCCCAGCAATCAGATCGATAGAGGACAACAATAATACTTAGTACAACCCCTTTAAGTTATGTATCTAAATCCAACTTTTAACGAGCACACACCCCTCACACAGGCACATCCACACAATGGGGGTCATTTACTAAGGGCCCGATTCGCGTTTTCCCGACGTGTTACCCGAATATTTCCGATCTGCGCCGATTTCCCCTGAATTGCCCCGGGATTTTGGCGCACGCGATCGGATTGTGGCGCATCGGTGCCGGCATGCACGCGGCGGAAATCGGGGGGCGTGGCCAAGCGAAAACCCGACGTATTCGGAAAAACCGCCGCATTTAAAACAATAAAAGTGTCGCTTGGGACGCACTTACCTTCACTTGCTCCGGCTCGGTGTATTCCAGTGCGTTCCGATGCTTTTCAGCGCAGCAGCGCCACCTGTTGGACGGCGGAGGAACTACCTTAATGAATCCCGGCCGGACCCGAATCCACCGCAGAGAACGCGCCGCTGGATCGCGAATGGACCGGGTAGGTAAATCTGCCCCAATGTTTCAAAAGTTATATCTCAAAACAGAGTCGGCTCTAAATTTTACGTAGGCCCCTGGGCGACAGACCCTCAGTGGCCTCTTTGCAGTGAACTCACATGGCATTAAAAATTCTGTGACTGAAACTGTCTCCTGGTCCCTAAAATATTCCCTAGTTTATCACCCCAAACAGCCTCCTCATAGTTATATTATATACAGAGCCCTCACCCCGTATGGATTCATTAGATACAGTCCCCCTCACCCCTTTGGATTTCTTATGTATAGCCTTATGTGGGCCCCCCCCCCCAGCAGCTCTGGGCCCCAGCACTTGCCCAGGAATCCCCAGTGCTGGCTCCCGCCCTGTCTCCAAGAAGGTGATGATGCCAACCTTTTTTTCCCCAAACGGATTTCATTATGGAAACGAAGGTCCTATAACCTTTAAACTTGGTATCGCTGTCGGAGTACTGACCCAGAGAGCAATTTCATTTATTTAGGTTCCATTCTAAAAGTCGAAAATTTTTATTTAAAAAAACACCATATTTGCAGGGGTTTTTTTTTTAGTTTTTTTTCCGTACAGAAAGGGTTAATTAAAGTTTACCAGGAGGACACATGAAACCTAAAATTGTGCTCTTAAAAATTACATTTTGTCCTGAAAAGAAAAAAAAAAAACAAGCCCCCGTCCAGCGATAGGGACAGAAAAATAAAACCGTTATAGAAGGAAATCGGGGGTGGAGACAAGGGGTTAAAGGGCTCCCCGGGGCCGGGGGTATAAGACGGGTCTGGGGGCTCATATTCGCTCCTGTCTCTTTAAGCCTTGGAATAGTTTCTCCCGGGATTTATCGCTATTATTATTTACAGACGCTCCACGTTTCCTCACAGCCGGAAAAATACAATCTGGTTGACACCTAGAGGGCGACGTGGGAACTGCACCCAGACTCTGCACTGATGTCACCCGGGACCCACCACCGGATCAGAGTCAGCATCTTCATGGTACCAGTCCTGGATCACATGGAACCTAGAATATTCAGAAATGGCTTAGGTCATCACCCAGGAAAGCTGGGTGGCCGCTACGTTCATGGTAACAGTTCACATTTATCTCTTCAGCTGTTCGGGATTGAAGAAAAGCTGGGTGATCAATAAGTCCATGGAGACGTTTCTCTCAAAGCTTTTTCCACATTCCTGACTTTTTTATTGCCTAATGATATAAGAACTATAGGGTGTAATAATACTGTTACTGTTCAGGGTTGAGGGAAAGTTGGGTGCGGCTCCTTGAGAACGGTATGTTGGCACCCAGCTCTTTTTTATATCACATCCTTTAATGATTAATCCAATTGGGATAGTGGTGATATGGTAAGTAGGGTTTGTAAATGGACAGATCAGGGTTCAGGGAAAGCTTGGTGACCCATAGGGCTGAATTATAGTTCTCACAGTATGTCGTATCCAACGTTTCCACAATCCATTAAGATAATCTGTGATGCAGTAACAAGCAGTATATAACTGAGCGATGCATGCTAGGCTATCAAGACCCTGGGAAAGCTGGGTGAGCAACATTGATGTATTATAATTATTACATTTTGTAGTATCCATCTTTCCCACAATCCATGAAGATAACTCTGTGATGCAGTAACAAGCTTTATATAACTGAGCAAGGTGTGCTACCCTATCAGCACCCTGGGAAAGCTGGGTGAGCCATATGACTGTATTTTAGTTCTTACACTATGTGGTATCCAACTTAGACACATTCCATAAAGATAACTATGTTATACAGTAACAGGCAGTATATAACTGAGTAAGACATACTAGTCCATCAGAACTCTGGGAAAGCTGGGTGGGCAGCATTGCTGCATTTTAGTTCTTACACTATGTGGTATCCATAAGTCCCACAATCCATTAAGATAACTCTGTGATACAGTAACAAGCAGTATATGACTGAGCAATGCATGCTAGCCTATCTGGACCCTGGGAAAGCTGGTTGAGCAACATTGCTGTGTTATATTTCTTACAGTATGTGGTATCCAATATTCCCACAATCCATTAAGCTAACTCTATACATAACTGATCAAGGTGTACTACCCTATCAGGACCCTGGGAAAGCTGGGTGAGCCATATGGCTGTTTTATAGTTCTCACACTATGTGGTATCCAACTTTGACACATTCCATCCCCTATCTCTACCACCACCACGGAAGTTACCCCCATACATATTACTAGCACCACCTACACATGCAGCCCCCCCACCACTGCTACTGCTACTCCAGGCAAGTTACCTGGCACCACTACGATTACCCCCATACAGGGGTGTAATGATGGGGGCTGCATAGAGCCCATGGGGGAGAGGGCCTCCATACATATTACTAGCACCACCTACACATGCAGTCCCCCCCCCCCCCCACTGGTCCTGCCATGGCTGATACTCCTGGCACAGGTTACCTGGCACCACTACTATTACCACCATACAGGGGCGTAATAATGGTGTCTGCATAGGGCCCATGGGGGAGAGGGTCCCCATACATATTACTAGCACCACCTACACATGCAGCCCCCCCCCCACACACACACCACTGGTCCTGCCATGTCTGATACTCCTGGCACAAGTTACCTGCATAGGGCCCGTGGGGGAGAGGGCCTCCATACATATTACTAGCACCACCTACACATGTAGCCCCCCTCACCACTGGTCCTGCCATGTCTGATACTCCTGGCACAGGTTACCTGGCACCACTACTATTACCACCATACAGGGGTGGAATGATGGGGGCTGCATAGAGCCCATGGGGGAGAGGGCCCCCATACATATTACTAGCACCACCTACACATGCAGCCCCCCTCACCACTGGTCCTGCCATGTCTGATACTCCTGGCACAGGTTACCTGGCACCACTACTATTACCACCATACAGGGGTGTAATGATGGGGGCTGCATAGAGCCCATGGGGGAGAGGGCCCCCATACATATTACTAGCACCACTTACACATGCAGCCCCCTCACCCCTGGTCCTGCCATGTCTGATACTCCTGGCACAGGTTACCTGGCACCACTACTATTACCACCATACAGGGGCATAATGATGGGGGCTGCTAAGAGCCCATGGGGGAGAGGGCCCCCATACATATTACTAGCACCACCTACACATGCAGCCCCCCACCACTGGTACTGCCATGTCTGATACTCCTGGCACAAGTTACCTGGCACCACTACTATTACCACCATACAGGGGTGTAATGATGGGGGCTGCATAGAGCCCATGGGGGAGAGGGCCCCCATACATATTACTAGCACCACCTACACATGCAGCCCCCCTCACCACTGGTCCTGCCATGTCTGATACTGCTGGCACAAGTTACCTGGCACCACTACTATTACCACCATACAGAGATGTAATGATGGTGGCTGCATAGAGCCCATAGGGGTGAGGGCCCCCATACATATTACTAGCACCACCTACACATGCAGCCCCCCTCACCACTGGTCCTGCCATGGCTGATACTCCTGGCACAAGTTACCTGGCACCACTACTATTACCACCATACAGGGATGTAATGATGGTGGCTGCATAGGGCCCATAGGGGTGAGGGCCCCCATACATATTACTAGCACCACCTACACATGCAGCCCCCCACCACTGGTCCTGCCATGGCTGATACTCCTGGCACAAGTTACCTGGCACCACTACTATTACCACCATACAGGGGTGTAATGATGGTGGCTGCATAGGGCCCGTGGGGGAGAGGGCCCCCATATATATTACTATCACCACCTACACATGCAGCCCCCCCACCCCTGGTACTGCCATGTCTGATACTCCTGGCACAAGTTACCTGGCACCACTACTATTACCACCATACAGGGGTGGAATGATCGCGGCTGCATAGGGCCCATGGGGGAGAGGGGCCGGGACCAGCACACTGCAGTGCGGACCCCGGCCACAGCACTGGGAAATGGTAAGTAGTTTTCTGACTTTATTTTGCGCCAATTAATAAAAAAAAGTATAATATCAGTAATATTCCTGGCCGCGCTGCACGGGGGGAGACCAGACCCCTCTATATGCTCAAAGGTCACTGCCCCCCAGAATAAATGCAACGCTCGCATAATAAACATAAAGATACTGCGCCACATATATATCTATACTGTATATTATAACTTAGGCTACATTTACACGACCGTATGATTTCTCCAGTCCCGTATTTACGTGACGTTTTTCATCTGCATGCAGCACGTATGTAACCCGAAAATAGGACGTGCTGTATATTTATATACGGCCAGTATACGGTACAGAACGGAGTTAACAACGGCAATATAAATGGTCAGACGTATTGTCCATTGAAATGAATGTGGCCGTATGTAATCTGTAAAAAAAAACGGTGCGGTACAGTACGGATACGTCCGTGTGAATGTAGCCTTATACCGGGAGATTTCATCACTAATTACCACTATTTACTGAATGAAAGAAGAAGAAGAGGGAGAATAAAACATCATTTCTATTCTAATCAGGGGACACTATATACTGTATATGTATAGTATAGTGTATATAACATAGAGTATAGTATAATATATATAGTATAATATATATAGTATAGTGTATAGTATAATATATAGTATAGTGTATATAGTATAATATATAGTATAGTGTATATAGTATAATATATAGTATAGTGTATAGTATAATATATAGTATAGTGTATATAGTATAATATATAGTATAGTGTATATAGTATAATATATAGTATAGTGTATATAGTATAATATATAGTATAGTGTATATAGTATAATATATAGTATAGTGTATATAGTATAATATATAGTATAGTGTATAGTATAATATATAGTATAGTGTATATAGTATAATATATAGTATAGTGTATATAGTATAATATATAGTATAGTGTATATAGTATAATATATAGTATAGTGTATATAGTATAATATATAGTATAGTGTATATAGTATAATATATAGTATAGTGTATATAGTATAATATATAGTATAGTGTATATAGTATAATATATAGTATAGTGTATAGTATAATATATAGTATAGTGTATATAGTATAATATATAGTATAGTGTATATAGTATAATATATAGTATAGTGTATATAGTATAATATATAGTATAGTGTATATAGTATAATATATAGTATAGTGTATATAGTATAATATATAGTATAGTGTATATAGTATAATATATAGTATAGTGTATATAGTATAATATATAGTATAGTGTATATAGTATAATATATAGTATAGTGTATATAGTATAATATATAGTATAGTGTATATAGTATAATATATATAGTATAGTGTATAGTGTAATGTATAGTATAGTGTAATTTATAGTATAGTGTATATAGTATAATATATAGTATAGTGCAGTGATGGCAAACCTTTTAGAGACCGGGTGCCCAAACTTCAACTAAAACCTACTTATTTACCATGGAGCGCCAACTTGACAATTTAAACAGTAACTTATTGCTCTCTTTTGTTCCACAGCATTCAATCGTATCAGCCCCCTGAGGACACCAATACAGTTGAAAGCAGGATGGCAAATTCAGACATCATTGTAGCTTCTCTCCAGGGTCTCTCTGTACAGGAAAAATCTCTTGGCCAGTAGTAGGACCTCCAAAAATATTCTGGCCCTGTTCACACCTTCTTACTTTTCTTGCAGTTCCAATCAGTCAAGGATACGTCACTTTAAAAGAGTGCTGAGAGCTGCATCTCAATTGTCTAGGACTGCAGGAAGAACAAAGTCCTGTCTGATGAACTTTGACCAGGGGCGACAGCCTGGGTGCCCACAGAAAGGGCTCCGAGTGCCACCTCTGGCACCCGTGCCATAGGTTCGCCATCACTGGTATAGTGTATAGTATAGTGTATAGTATAGTGTATATAGCATAGTGTGTGTTATATAGAGTATAGTATAATGTATATAGTATAATATATATGTATAGTATAATGTATATAGTATAATATATATTGTATAGTGTATAGTGTAATATATAGTATAGTGTATAGTGTAATATATAGTATAGTGTATATAGTATAATATATATAGTAAAGTATAGTATAATATATATATATATATATATATATATAGTATAGTGTATAGTGTAATATATAGTATAGTGTATATAGTATAATATATATAGTAAAGTATAGTATAATATATATATATATATATATATATATATATATATATAGTATAGTGTATAGTGTAATATATAGTATAGTGTATATAGTATAATATATATAGTATAGTGTATAGTATAATATATATAGTATAGTGTATAGTGTAATATATAGTATAGTGTATATAGTATAATATATATAGTATAGTGTATAGTATAATATATATAGTATAGTGCAGGGGTGGCGAACCTATGGCACGGGTGTCAGAGGCGGCACTCTGAGCCCTTTTTGTGGGCACCCAGGCTATCAACCCAGAATGAAGTTCACCAGACAGGACTCAAAGAATCTGCCTGCAGAATCTTCCTACAATGATAGATGAATTTGCCCTCCTCCTTTCAACTGCCTTGGTGTCCTTGGGAGGCTGTAGGATTGAAAGTTGTCAATGAACAAGGAAAAATACATTACTGCTTAAATTCCTGTGCTGGCACTTTGCAATAAATAAGTGGCTTTTGGTGGAAGTTTGGGCACTGAGGCTCTAAAAGGTTCGCCATCACTGGTATAGTGTATAGTGTAATATATAGTATAGTGTATATAGTATAATATATATAGTATAGTGTATAGTGTAATATATAGTATAGTGTATATAGTATATATATATATATATATAGTATAGTGTAATATATAGTATAGTGTATATAGTATATATATATATATATATATAGTATAGTGTAATATATAGTATAGTGTATATAGTATAATATATATAGTATAGTGTATATAGTATAGTGTATGTTGTATAGAGTATAGTATAATGTATATAGTATAATATTTATAGTATAGTGTAATATATAGTAGTGTATAGTATAGTCACTAATAATGCAGCTGCATACATATAGTAGAGGGCATAAATAATTATAGAAGGATAGAATTAGTATTAATCTCATATTGCAAATAATCCCAAGAGAATAAATCCAACTACACAAAGCTTATACTCTACCTATATAATGTGCTCCAAATCTAGCATTACGCTATGGCTATGAATACATGCAAGACCTATCTAGAAAACAAAAAAAGCCACTTTGCCCGACTTATATGTAAAAATACATCTTTATTGAAATGATACATATTGGACAGACATTTAAAAACTACTGGCAGGATGATTTTGGTTGAGAGAAACAAGGACACAAATTACAAGCAGATAATCCAGGGTGATGCATGGGACTACTTCATGTTAGAAGGTCAAGGTTGATGTGCAGGACATTAGAAACGGCTTGAAAAGTGCAAAGTGTATAGTATAGTGTGTATAGTATAATATATATGTATAGTGTATATAGTATATTATAATGTATATAGTATAATATATATTGTATAGTGTATAGTGTATATAGTATAATATATATTGTATAGTGTATATAGTATAATATATGTATAGTGTATAGTGTATATAGTATAGTGTATATAGCATAGTGTGTGTTATATAGAGTATAGTATAAAGTATTTAGTATAATATATATAGTATAGTGTATAGTATAGTGTATATAGTATAGTGTATATAATATAGAGTATAGTATGATGTATATAGTATAATATATATGTATAGTATAATGTATATAGTATAATATATATTGTATAGTGTATATAGTATAATATATATGTATAGTGTAGTGTATATAGTATAGTGTATATACTATAGTGTATATAATATAGAGTATAGTATAGTATGTTGTGCATAGTATAGTGTATATAGTATAATATATGTATAGTGTATAGTGTATATAGTATAGTGTATATAGCATAGTGTGTGTTATATAGAGTATAGTATAAAGTATTTAGTATAATATATATAGTATAGTGTATAGTATAGTGTATATAGTATAGTGTATATAATATAGAGTATAGTATGATGTATATAGTATAATATATATGTATAGTATAATGTATATAGTATAATATATATTGTATAGTGTATATAGTATAATATATATGTATAGTGTAGTGTATATAGTATAGTGTATATACTATAGTGTATATAATATAGAGTATAGTATAGTATGTTGTGCATAGTATAGTGTATAGTATAATATATATATATATATAGTATAGTGTATAGTGTAATATATAGTATAGTGTATATAGTATAATATATATAGTATATAGTGTATAATATAGAATATAGTATAGTGTATATGGTATAATATATATGTATAGTGTATATAGTATAGTGTATAATATAGAGTATAGTACAGTGCATATAGTATAATATATATAGTAACTGTGAGGACGCAGGTGACCGGATGCTAGTGACATTTTCTATACTGTTGTTTGAGTACAAAAAGTTTTTGATGACCTTGCAAAGTTGCAATAAAAATGCAACACAACTCTCTATATTGTGTGCAGCACAGGGGGAGCACGTGGGGGGCACAGGGGGAAACACAAGGGGAAGCATCACTGGGAATTAGGGGGCCTGAGCGCAGTGAGATGTAACCCTTTCACCTCTATCCTGCTGCAACAACAGGAAAATAATTGATACATTTGTAGCAGGAACATAACGTTACATCACAGGGTAAGATAATTACATGTCCTGACTACATTGTGTTATCACTACACACATTCAGCTCTGCTACATGTGGAGTATTCGGCTCTGCTACATGTGGAGTATTCGGCTCTGATACATGTGGAGTATTCAGCTCTGCTACATGTGGAGTATTCAGCTCTGATACATGTGGAGTATTCAGCTCTGCTACATGTGGAGTATTCAGCTCTGATACATGTGGAGTATTCGGCTCTGCTACATGTGGAGTATTCGGCTCTGCTACATGTGAAGTATTCAGCTCTGCTACATGTGTAGTATTCAGCTCTGCTACATGTGTAGTATTCAGCTCTGCTACATGCGGAGTATTCAGCTCTGCTACATGTGTAGTATTCAGCTCTGCTACATGTGGAGGATTCAGCTCTGCTACATGTGGAGTATTCAGCTCTGATACATGTGGAGTATTCAGCTCTGCTACATGTGGAGTATTCAGCTCTGATACATGTGGAGTATTCAGCTCTGCTACATGTGGAGTATTCAGCTCTGCTACATGTGGAGTATTCAGCTCTGCTACATGTGTAGTATTCAGCTCTGCTACATGCGGAGTATCCAGCTCTGCTACATGCGGAGTATTCAGCTCTGCTACATGTGTAGTATTCAGCTCTGCTACATGGGGAGGATTCAGCTCTGCTACATGTGGAGTATTCAGCTCTGCTACATGTGGAGTATTCAGCTCTGCTACATGTGGAGTATTCAGCTCTGCTACATGCGGAGTATTCAGCTCTGCTACATGCGGAGTATTCAGCTCTGCTACATGTGGAGTATTCAGCTCTGCTACATGAGGAGTATTCGGCTCTGCTACATGCGGAGGATTCAGCTCTGCTACATGTGGAGGATTCAGCTCTGCTACATGTGGAGTATTCAGCTCTGCTACATGTGGAGTATTCAGCTCTGCTACATGTGGAGTATTCAGCTCTGCTACATGTGGAGTATTCAGCTCTGCTACATGTGGAGTATTCAGCTCTGCTACATGTGGAGTATTCAGCTCTGCTACATGTGGAGTATTCAGCTCTGCTACATGTGGAGTATTCAGCTCTGCTACATGTGGAGTATTCAGCTCTGCTACATGCGGAGTATTCAGCTCTGCTACATGTGGAGGATTCAGCTCTGCTACATGCGGAGTATTCAGCTCTGCTACATGTGGAGTATTCAGCTCTGCTACATGCGGAGTATTCAGCTCTGCTACATGTGGAGTATCCAGCTCTGCTACATGTGGAGTATTCAGCTCTGCTACATGTGGAGTATTCAGCTCTGCTACATGTGGTGTATCCAGCTCTGCTACATGTGGAGTATTCAGCTCTGCTACATGTGGAGTATCCAGCTCTGCTACATGTGGAGTATTCAGCTCTGCTACATGTGGTGTATCCAGCTCTGCTACATGTGGAGTATTCAGCTCTGCTACATGTGGAGTATTCAGCTCTGCTACATGTGGAGTATTCAGCTCTGCTACATGTGGTATATCCAGCTCTGCTACATGTGGAGTATTCAGCTCTGCTACATGTGGAGTATTCAGCTCTGCTACATGTGGTGTATCCAGCTCTGCTACATGTGGAGGATTCAGCTCTGCTACATGTGGTGTATCCAGGTCTGCTACATGTGGAGTATTCGGCTCTGCTACATGTGGAGGATTCAGCTCTGCTACATGTGGTGTATTCAGCTCTGCTACAAGTGGAGTATTCAGCTCTGCTACATGCGGAGTATTCAGCTCTGCTACATGTGGAGTATTCAGCTCTGCTACAAGTGGGGTATTCAGCTCTGCTACATGTGGAGTATTCAGCTCTGCTACAAGTGGAGTATTCAGCTCTGCTACATGCGGAGTATTCAGCTCTGCTACATGTGGAGTATTCAGCTCTGCTACAAGTGGAGTATTCAGCTCTGCTACATGCGGAGTATTCAGCTCTGCTACATGTGGTGTATTCAGCTCTGCTACATGCGGAGTATTCAGCTCTGCTACAAGTGGAGTATTCAGCTCTGCTACATGTGGAGTATTCAGCTCTGCTACATGTGGAGTATTCAGCTCTGCTACAAGTGGAGTATTCAGCTCTGCTACAAGTGGAGTATTCAGCTCTGCTACATGTGGAGTATTCAGCTCTGCTACAAGTGGAGTATTCAGCTCTGCTACATGTGGAGTATTCAGCTCTGCTACATGCGGAGTATTCAGCTCTGCTACATGTGGAGTATTCAGCTCTGCTACAAGTGGAGTATTCAGCTCTGCTACATGCGGAGTATTCAGCACTGCTACATGTGGTGTATTCAGCTCTGCTACATGCGGAGTATTCAGCTCTGCTACATGTGGAGTATTCAGCTCTGCTACAAGTGGAGTATTCAGCTCTGCTACATGTGGAGTATTCAGCTCTGCTACATGCGGAGTATTCAGCTCTGCTACATGTGGAGTATTCAGCTCTGCTACAAGTGGAGTATTCAGCTCTGCTACAAGTGGAGTATTCAGCTCTGCTACATGTGGAGTATTCAGCTCTGCTACAAGTGGAGTATTCAGCTCTGCTACATGTGGAGTATTCAGCTCTGCTACATGCGGAGTATTCAGCTCTGCTACATGTGGAGTATTCAGCTCTGCTACAAGTGGAGTATTCAGCTCTGCTACATGCGGAGTATTCAGCACTGCTACATGTGGTGTATTCAGCTCTGCTACATGCGGAGTATTCAGCTCTGCTACATGTGGAGTATTCAGCTCTGCTACAAGTGGAGTATTCAGCTCTGCTACATGTGGAGTATTCAGCTCTGCTACATGCGGAGTATTCAGCTCTGCTACATGTGGAGTATTCAGCTCTGCTACAAGTGGAGTATTCAGCTCTGCTACATGTGGAGGATTCAGCTCTGCTACATGCGGAGTATTCAGCTCTGCTACATGTGGAGTATTCAGCTCTGCTACATGTGGTGTATTCAGCTCTGCTACATGCGGAGTATTCAGCTCTGCTACATGTGGAGTATTCAGCTCTGCTACAAGTGGAGTATTCAGCTCTGCTACAAGTGGAGTATTCAGCTCTGCTACAAGTGGAGTATTCAGCTCTGCTACATGTGGAGTATTCAGCTCTGCTACAAGTGGAGTATTCAGCTCTGCTACAAGTGGAGTATTCAGCTCTGCTACATGTGGAGTATTCAGCTCTGCTACATGTGGAGTATTCAGCTCTGCTACAAGTGGAGTATTCAGCTCTGCTACAAGTGGAGTATTCAGCTCTGCTACATGTGGAGTATTCGGCTCTGCTACATGTGGAGTATTCAGCTCTGCTACAAGTGGAGTATTCAGCTCTGCTACATGTGGAGTATTCAGCTCTGCTACATGTGGAGTATTCGGCTCTGCTACATGTGGAGTATTCAGCTCTGCTACATGTGTAGTATTCAGCTCTGCTACATGTGGAGTATTCAGCTCTGCTACATGTGGAGTATTCAGCTCTGCTACATGCGGAGTATTCAGCTCTGCTACATGTGGAGTATTCGGCTCTGCTACATGTGGAGTATTCGGCTCTGCTACATGTGGAGTATTCAGCTCTGCTACATGTGGTGTATCCAGCTCTGCTACATGTGGAGTATTCAGCTCTGCTACATGTGGAGTATTCAGCTCTGCTACATGTGGAGTATTCAGCTCTGCTACATGTGGAGGATTCAGCTCTGCTACATGTGGAGGATTCAGCTCCTTAGATCTTGGCTCCTGTATGGCATCTTTATAAGAACAAACAATAGACCCCCCAATCCTCCACCCGCCCTCCGATTTGAGATTCATAGAGGGGAGGAGGAGCGGGGAGCAGACCCCAGACCGGCAGCCACAGCTCATACACTGATCATAGACATGTCTCATACACAGAGAGCATCTAATGCACAGGGAGTGTCTAACATAAAGGGAGATGTCTCATAATCAGAGAGCGTCTAATATCCAAAACAAGATCCCCCTCCTCCCCCTATACATCATATAAGATCCCCTCCTCCTATATACATCATATAAGATCCCCTCCTCCTATATACATCATATAAGATCCCCTCCTCCTATATACATCATATACAATCCTCTCCTCCTATATACATCATATAAGATCCCCTCCTCCTATATACATCATATAAGATCCCCTCCTCCTATATACATCATATACAATCCTCTCCTACTATATACATTATATAAGATCCCCTCCTCCTGTTTACATGATATAAGATTCCCTCCTCCTATATACATCATATAAGATCCTCTCCTCCTATATACATCATATACGATCCCCTCCTCCTATATACATCATATAAGATCCCCTCCTCCTATATACATCATATACGATCCCCTCCTCCTATATACATCATATAAGATCCCCTCCTCCTATATACATCATATAAGATCCCCTCCTCCTATATACATCATAAAAGATCCCCTCCTCCTATATACATCATATAAGATCCCCTCCTCCTATATACATTATATTAGATCACCCTATTCCTATATACATCATATAAGATCCTCTCCTCCTGTACACATGATATTAGATCCCCTCCTCCTATATACATCACATAAGATCCTCTCCTCCTATATACATTATATAAGATCCTCTCCTCCTATATACATCATATAAGATCCCCTCCTTCTATACATCCTATAGGCTTCCTCCTCCTATACACTGTAACAATCAGTATATATATATATATGCAGCTTATACATGTGTTTTGGTGACTCTTAGTCAGGATGTTGTGTCCTTCTCTAAGCTCCATCACAGAGACGTCTCCATGAATTATCTCCCTCTCCGAATATGTGTCCAAATGACAGAGGAGGCTCCCAGCCCCCCTTATATATCACCTGATAATAGCCGGATTAGAGGGGATGACTTATTCCTGGTGACATTGATGAATGTTTCTATATGTAGATCCTCATTGCCTTATATGAAGAAATGGGGCTCATTATTAGGAAATACTTTGAAGGTTCTGTGTCCTTAGGTTCCCCTTTGGACCTCTTCACGTGAGCTGCAGGGTTAATGTACTGATACATAATGATTTCTATACATTTACAATCAGTTTATAAAGTGTCATCACTGTTCTTATCTGATTAGCCACTTGTGCTGCATTAGTTGATAAGGGGCGGCATGGTGGCTCAGTGGTTAGCACTAGAGCCGTGCAGCACGGTGGCTCAGTGGTTAGCACTAGAGCCTTGCAGCACGGTGGCTCAGTGGTTAGCAGTAGAGCCTTGCAGCATGGTGGCTCAGTGGTTAGCACTACAGCCTTGCAGGTTCAAGTCCCAGGGTTAACATCTGCAAAGAGTTTGTATGTTCTCTCCGTGTTTGCGTGGGTTTCCTCCGGGTCCTCTGGTTTCCTCCCACACTCCAAAACATACTTGTAGGATGATAAGATTGTGAGCCCCATTGGGGACAGGGACCGATGTGACAAGTTCTGCGCAGCGCTGCGGCATCTGTGTGCGCTATATAAATAAAGAATTATTATTGTTTATTATTCTACTACTTTGACGTTCAGGCCTTTCTAGATTAAGAGGTAGAACCTTCATGTTGTCTCCTGCATTAAATATGGCAGGATTGGGTTTATAAAAGGGTCCATCCCTTAAAGGGAACCTGTCATCAGAAACCTGTCATCTAAGCAGCTTCTAGATGATGTTTCTTTCATGGCCTGGTGTGTGGCATGATCCAGAAAATCGACTTTGAAGTGAGATGTAAATTGTTTTTATGAAGTCAAGGAGGCGGAGAGTTTAACACTGAAGTCAAGCTCACTCTGCCTCAGAACACCCCCTTCACTTTAATTGATGGTCCTGTGCCCAGCCATCACTAATCAAATCTCCTGAGGTCCAGCGCATGATGTCAGTCACATGGGAGGAGGTGTTCAGAGGCAGGGAGAGCTTGACTTGAGCTTGAAACTCTCCGCCTCCCTGACTTTATACAACCAACTTACATCTCACTTCAAAATTGATTTTCCAGATGATGCCCTTACACATGAGAGTAACACGATCCAGAAGTTATTCAACTGCTTGACAACATACTGATAGTGGTTTATTAGGCCAATGTCTGATGATAGGTTCCCTTAAAGCTTGAGCTCTGTCTGAGAGAGGGCATGAGAAGTAATAATGAGGGGTGATTATCAGCAGCAGGAGCTTCACCAAAGCATCTGAGTACATCCAGCTCATAGAGAAGGAGACCACCTCCTCAAGGTGAGGGACCAAGTACCACCAGGTCGGTCATATTGTCCTCAGGAGCAGCTGAAAAAAGTCCAAGCATTGAGGAGCAGGACCTAAACCTAAAGAGAAGACAGAGAGCACATGAAGTGCCGCCCCATCCAGGACCATGGACCATGACTGTAGGTGTCTTCCGATATTTATCTGCAACAAGTATATGTGTCCCCGTTTTATCCTGATTGTAATCGCTAAGCTTTTAAAGGGAACCTGTCAGAAAAAAAATGACCTAATAACTTATTGCACGTTTGTTGACAAACACCTAACACATTGGGGCACATTTACTAAGGGTCGTTCGGATGCATTCTCGTTGGGTTTCCCGACTTTTTACCATTTTGGACTGAATTGCACAGGGGTTTTTGGCGCACACGATCAGATTGTGGCGCATCGTCGCCGGCTTGCATGCGACACAAATGGGGGGCGTGGACACCGGACCACCCGACTGATTCGGACAAACCACGGAATTCAAAAACCAAATTGTGTCACAAGATCAGCCTTCACATGCACCAGGAAGAAGAAGGTGAACTCCGGCGGACCTGAGCGAGGGAAATGACACATGCAGGGAATTAGAAACACGATCTTAATGAATCGCGGCAGACCCGATTCCTCGTTGGACATTCCGGATCGGCGGCATCAACGGGACAGGTAAGTAAATGTGCCCCCAGGAGAGACGATTACTGGATGTTTAGGGGTGTAGAAGTTCCAGTTACAATGAAGGGGGCATTCTGGGGAGAAGAGAGCTTGACTTCAGAGCTAAGTTTTCTGCCATTTTTACTTTATGCAACCAATTGACATGTAGCTTCAAAGTATATTTTCCATTAAAAATGCCACCATGCTGGCCCACGAAAGAAACAAAATCTAGAAGTTGTTTAGCTGCTGCACAACAACCTTTAAGTAGTTTCATTAGTTTAATTTCTACCAACCATAATTTTAGTAAATTGAGCGGCTAGCTTGCCTGGTGCATGGCCTCTCCTGCCTCCTGGTCCTTATGTCTACGAACATCAAGGGCATCCGGATTCCCCATCTGTGGGCCAGTTTTCCTCCGAGGACTACACCACCCTGGTTAGGATGGACAGAACAAAGAACTTGTGTCACCAGATGTTGAGTACATGATACTTAGTAGAAGTCCACTAGGTAACCGCACGCTGTCCATGCACTGATATATCCAAAAGGTATCCAAAAAGTACGGATGAGGGGAATGTATGAATAAGTTTGATCAGAGTTTAAAAGGTTTCAGCTCCGTTTCAGCGCTCTCTTCACATGGCCGAGAATGAATATTATTCTTCCTAAAGACTCTTGTGTCTCTTACGATTGGTCTTCCACCACAAACTTCTAGCCACTGTGACCAGAAAGCGATCCAGCCTCCCTGTCTCATTTTACAAAGCAAAATTGGCACTCAAGGGACCTTACACTAGTGGGTGGCATCAACATTGCTGCATCCCGGATGATATACAGAGCTGAACAGACCCTACATTCGGGTTCAGGTTCGGCCAACGCGACCTGGACATTCGCCAAATGAACACCCCTAGCGACTAGCCATGGCTATGATTGGCCAAAGGTGTTGCTAGTTACTTAGGGTTTTCAATTTGCCGGATTGGTTGTTCAGCGGGCACAACCGGATCGTGAAGCCCAACCCTTTAACCCTTGAATGTTTTGTCCGCTCATCTTTATACACAGCAAGGAAAGTAAGTGTTACCAGTTTGCAAGATTTCCCACCTGTATAAATAATAGAGAATTCTATCATTATTAATGGAGACAGTGGGGCCACATGTACTATGTGCAGTTACCTGTGTAGTGTGCATGGGGCGCCAGATTCAGGATTTGTGGCGCCCGTTCTCCATGAATCTGTCGCCTTCACTGCTCCGACAGAGTGCACCAAATTCTCTCACTCTCAGACCTGTTCGTTTTTCTTTCACCCTACAACGCGTTTCGGGGTGCTTACTTTTTTTACTATTATCCGCAAAATGACTTGATTTAGAATTTTGAAACTCTACATATTCCTCGCGTATGTCATTGTTTGCAATATCCAGTTGTTCGTATAATTTTTTGAAAGGCATTTTGGGGTAACAAAGCTTTTTTGGGCAAAACCACATCTGCATGGAACGGGGCCTAGTACTCAGCAGTGTCTACGCCTCAAGTTACTTTATTTGTAGTCAGAGCTGCTGGTGGAGGGGACAGAGGTCGATGTGAGGATGTCATGTGATTGTGGGAGGGAGTGATAAGGTCATGACATCATCTCAGGTTCTTCTGAGCTCAGTAATGAGCTAATTGCTGAAGGACCTGTGATGATAGGATGTTGGAAGGACCTTTGCCATGAACCTGTAGTGCCTCACATGATGGAGCGAAGCAGCAAAGTAAAGAAGCAATGAAACGGTGTAGCGTATAGTTTCAGAATATTTCAGGTTCCCGAAGAAAGGAAAGTGAAAGCGTTCTTTCATTTGACCAAGAAACTTAGAAAGGAAAACTTTGATATTGGCCCTCATTTACTAAGGGCCCCGCGGACCGCACGTTCGTCGGACATCCCAACTATTTCCGTATAGCGCTGCATGGACAGGGATTTAAAAGGGTTTTTTTTGGCGCACTTCTGGACTGTGTCGCTATCGCGCCGGCTTTCATGCGACACAAACCGGGGGGCTGGCCTTCTGACGATCCGCGGACAAACTGCGGGATTTAAGTTCAAAATTGTGTTGCAAGCCAAGCACTTACATGCACCGGGAAGAAGAAGGTGAACTCCGGCGGACCTGAGTGGGGAAGTGACACATGCAAGAAATCGAGTGCACAATCGCGGCAGAGTTCATCCTCGCCGGACAGTCCAGATCGGGGATCGGGCAGGGACCGGGTAAGTAAATGTGCCCCATTGTATCACTTGTCAGGAAAATGTCTGTAAAGAACATTCTTCCGAAAGATAACATGTGAAAATTGTTTGGAAGAGCAATAAAATTGCAAAGACCTAAGGACACACGACTTACAGACAACCTCTAGTTACAGACGGACCTCTATGCCTGTGACCTCTGGTGACCTCTCTGCCCCTGTGACCTCTGGATGCTCTATTTTAGTCTCAGGCTATAATAACCAGCTGTAATGTGTCTGTTATGCAGATTTATTGATAATCCTTGTTCCCATGACAGAACAAAATTTAGAAAATCCAATTGTCACTGGGATAATTTTTTTTTGTCTGAAGTTACAATCATAAATTATACCGGTTCTGACTTACATACAAATTCAAGTTAAGCACAAAACCAAAGAATCTATCCTGTACGTAACCGTACGCCTGTACTTTTGTGTTTTTTTACATTTCTTTGTTTGAAGTTTGGAAAAAAAAAGTATAAATTTGTGAAGTCACGCATGCTAGGGTTAAGAAGCTCCTCCTACTCTGCACTCACCACCTGTAGCTCCTCCTACATTGCACTCATTACCTGTAGCCCCTCCTACTCTTCACTCTCTACTTGAATTGATTACACCAGTTTGAACTTGTTTCCTGTATAAAAGACTCCTGTCTACAGCCTCAATCAATCACATTCCAAACGCTATACCATGGGCAAGACCAAAGAGCTGTCTAAGGACGCAAGGGACAAAACTATAGACCTGCACAAAGGCTTCAACGGGCTACAGGACAATGGACAAGCACAATGAGCAGAAAATAGAATAAACATCAGTGACTGTTAATCCGAGGTCTGAGGCTCAATGTAAGATCTTTCTTCATGGCTAAGGATTATTCTTCGAAAGGTCAGGAAATATCAGAAGAACATGAGCAAACCTGAACTGACTTGGGACCACTTGGGACTTGAGATTACCATAAATAAAAAACTACACTGTCATGGATTTACATCCTGCAGGCACACAAGATCCCCCCCGGCATACGCTCAAGCCCATCTGAAGCTCACCAGTGACCATGTAGACAATCCAGAGAAGACCTTGAAGAAGGTTGTGTCAGATGAGACCAAAAGAGAACTTGTTAGTATCAACTCCACTTGCTGTGTTTGGAGGAAGAAGAAGGATGAGAATAATCCCAACTCCTCCAACCATGAAGCATAGTGGAGGATACATGATAGACTGAAATTTTGTCCAGAAACTATGACCAACAGTGACCATGTGGACAATCCAGAGAATGCCTTCAAGAAGGTTGTGTCAGATGAGACCAAAAGAGAACTTTTTAGTATCAACTCCACTTGCTGTGTTTGGAGGAAGAAGAAGGATGAGAATAATCCCAACTCCTCCAACCATGAAGCACAGTGGAGGATACATGTGAAATTTTGTCCAGCAACTATGACCAACAATGACCGGAAAAACACAGCAACTGAGGAGCATTTCGAGGCCAAACTCAACACCTGAAACCAATCGAAATTCTTGGGAGGAAGTTGAAACTCAATGTTGACCGGCAACATCCGTGAGACCTGAAGGATCTGGAGAAGGTCTGTATCGGGGATTGGGCCAAGTTTTTCTATTTTATAAGGGTGCAGCCATACGTTCAGTTTTTCAGATGCAGTTTTTGAACCCAAAAGCCGGTGTGGATCATAATGGGTGAGGACTTATCATTAAGAAGTGGCTGCTCCTCCTCTATTTTCACTCCACTCCTGGTTTAGGCATCAAAAACTGCATCTGAACAACAGAACGTGTGGACGGGCCCTCAAACACTTATTTCATTCAATAAAATGCTAATTATTTAAAAACCAGACAATGTGATGATGACTCTCGCAGGTGAAGGGCCCTACCATCAAAATGTCAGACTTCTCTTCTGTGATATGAAGTTATGGAACCAAAAAAAATGATAATATGAATTTTTTGTGCAAATCCTACAAGATCCAGCTCATTTATCATACAGAACATCATGTAAGAGCAAATATCTCCTTAAAACATCATATACGCTCACTGTTCTTCCTTATTACTCTTTCTTCATAGTATCATAGTTTATACGGTTGAAAAACACATGTCCATCAAGTTCAGTTCAAGGGATTGGATGAGGAAGGGATTTGGGGGAAGCAATTCTATATAGCATAACCATCAATGTTATTTAGGTGTAAAAAGGCATCTAGACCCTTCTTGAAGCTCTCTGCTGTCCCTGCTGTGACCAGCGCCTGAGCTCTCTGCTGTCCCTGCTGTGACCAGCGCCTGAGCTCTCTGCTGTCCCTGCTGTGACCAGCACCTGAGCTCTCTGCTGTCCCTGCTATGACCAGCGCCTGAGCTCTCTGCTGTCCCTGCTGTGCTCTGCTCCTGAGCTCTCTGCGGTCCCTGCTGTGACCAGCGCCTGAGCTCTCTGCTGTCCCTGCTGTGACCAGCGCCTGAGCTCTCTGCTGTCCCTGCTGTAACCAGCGCCTGAGCTCTCTGCTGTTCCTGCTGTGACCAGCGCCTGAGCTCTCTGCTGTCCCTGCTGTGACCAGCACCTGAGCTCTCTGCTGTTCCTGCTGTGACCAGCGCCTGAGCTCTCTGCTGTCCCTGCTGTGACCAGCACCTGAGCTCTCTGCTGTCCCTGCTGTGACCAGCGCCTGAGCTCTCTGCTGTCCCTGCTGTGACCAGCGCCTGAGCTCTCTGCTGTCCCTGCTGTGATCAGCACCTGAGCTCCCTGCTGTCCCTGCTGTGACCAGTGCCTGAGCTCTCTGCTGTCTCTGCTGTGCTCTGCTCCTGAGCTCTCTGCGGTCCCTGCTGTGACCAGCGCCTGAGCTCTCTTCTCTCCCTGTTGTGACCAGCGCCTGAGCTCTCTGCTCTCCCTGCTGTGACCAGCACCTGAGCTCTCTGCTGTCCCTGCTGTGACCAGCACCTGAGCTCTCTGCTGTTCCTGCTGTGACCAGCGCCTGAGCTCTCTGCTGTCCCTGCTGTGACCAGCACCTGAGCTCTCTGCTGTCCCTGCTGTGACCAGCGCCTGAGCTCTCTGCTGTCCCTGCTGTGACCAGCGCCCGAGCTCTCTTCTCTCCCTGCTGTGACCAGCGCCTGAGCTCTCTGCTCTCCCTGCTGTGACCAGCGCCTTAGCCCTTTGCTGTCCCTGCTGTGACCAGCGCCTGAGCTCTCTGCGGTCCCTGCTATGACCAGCGCCTGAGCTCTCTGCTGTCCCTGCTGTGACCAGCGCCTGAGCTCTCTGCGGTCCCTGCTGTGACCAACGCCTATGCTCTCCTGTGTCCCTGCTGTGACCAGTGCCTGAGCTCTCTGCTGTCCCTGCTGTGACCAGCGCCTAAGCTCTCCTGTGTCCCTGCTGTGACCAGCGCCTGAGCTCTCTTCTCTCCCTGCTGTGACCAGCGCCAGAGCTCTCTGCTCTCCCTGCTGTGACCAGCGCCTTAGCCCTCTACTGTCCCTGTTGTGACCAGCGCCTGAGCTCTCTGCTGTCCCTGCTGTGACCAGTGCCTGAGCTCTCTGCTGTCCCTGCTGTGACCAGCGCCTGAGCTCTCTGCTGTCCCTGCTGTGACCAGCACCTGAGCTCTCTGCTGTTCCTGCTGTGACCAGCGCCTGAGCTCTCTGCTGTCCCTGCTGTGACCAGCACCTGAGCTCTCTGCTGTTCCTGCTGTGACCAGCGCCTGAGCTCTCTGCTGTCCCTGCTGTGACCAGCACCTGAGCTCTCTGCTGTTCCTGCTGTGACCAGCGCCTGAGCTCTCTGCTGTCCCTGCTGTGACCAGCACCTGAGCTCTCTGCTGTTCCTGCTGTGACCAGCGCCTGAGCTCTCTGCTGTCTCTGCTGTGAGCTCGACTATTCCACAGATTAACAGTGCTCATAGTAAAGAAGCCCTTTCACCTCCGGTGATTAAACCTTGTTTTCTCCAGACTGATCCAGTGCCCCCTTGTCTTTTGATTATATTTAATCTGAAACAATATTTTTTGTATGGACCATTCATATATTTATATAAATTAATCATGTCCCCTCGTCATTCTTCATGCAGTGAATCATGGATATCTTGTATCATGTACATGTTATATAAGACCACCCTCCTCCTTCACACATAAGAAAGGATCAGCCTCTGCTGCACATTACATAAGATCCTCTTTCTCTATACACATTGGGTAAGATTACACACCATACGATGAGCCCCCTACTGTGCATCTTATATAAGATCATGACGTAGCTCCTCTCAATAACGCACAGAATGAGGATGAGCCCCTATTTACAGACCATTATTGTACAACAGCGGCATAAATACAGTACAACAGACATATCTTCTGCAGATACTAAGGGCCAACTAGGTAAGGGGCCAATGTCACCTACAGGATGGTCCCTATATTATAGGGAGATGTGGGTAATATACAATTTATTGGATAATAAGATTCTTATATGGGGGTTGTGAATGTATGTGATCACCTCTGTCTTACATTACGTGTTATGTGTAACCAGCCCTCTACTCAACTCCTAATATACAATATATATTTATATGTATAAGTCATATACAATTACAGCCATCAAGATTGTAACATTTGGGATCATTTGGGAATTTGATAAGGTTTCACTACTCAAGTGCAAACCGTATAAGATCATATTCCCCCGTAAATATCATATAAGCTCAAACACAAACTGGAAATATGAGAATCCATGCTACTTTAGCGTAAGCCATAAACGGACACAACATAGAAGATTCCCATAATCCTGCGGACATCATATAAGAAACCCCTCCTCTTCCATATACTATTACGATAAAGGAACTATAGAAACGAACATATACATATCATAAAGGATCCCCCTCCTCTTATACATCATATAAGATCTCCCTTCTCCTATATACATCAAAGATCCTCCTCATCCTATACACATCATATAAGATCTCCCTCCCCCTATACATCATATAAGATCCCCCTCCTCATCCTATACACATCATATAAGATCCCCCTCATCCGACTATACATATCATATACTAACCCCCCCCCTTTTATAATAAAATATCTCCCTCCTCCTATATACATATACATAACATTAGTTCACCCTCCATCTATACATCATATAAGATCCTCCTCCTCCTAATTGTACACCATACAAGATCACCCTCTGACTATACATATACTATGCCCCACCCCTGTATATCATAAAATATCTCCCTCCTCCTATATATATATCACAATAGATCCCCCTCCTCCTATACATCATATAAGATCCACCTCATCCTATAAACATCATATAAGATCCCCTTCCTCTTATATACATCATATGAGATCCCCCTCCTCCAACATACATCATATGAGAGCCCCTCCTATATACATCATATAAGATCCCCTCCTCCTATTTACATCACATCAGATCACCCTCCTGCTATACATCATATAAGATCCCCTCCTCCTATACATCATATAAGATCCCCTCCTCCTATACATCATATAAGATCCCCTCCTCCTATACATCATATAAGATCACCCTCCACCTATACATCATATAAGATCCCCTCCTCGTATACATCATATAAGATCCCCTCCTCGTATACATATCATATAAGATCCTCTCCTCCTATATACATCATATAAGATCCCCTCCTCCTATACATCATATAAGATCCCCTCCTCCTATACATCATATAAGATCCCCTCCTCCTATACATCATATAAGATCCCCTCCTCCTATACATCATATAAGATCCCCTCCTCGTATACATCATATAAGATCCCCTCCTCGTATACATATCATATAAGATCCTCTCCTCCTATATACATCATATAAGATCCCCTCCTCCTATACATCATATAAGATCCCCTCCTCCTATACATCATATAAGATCCCCTCCTCGTATACATATCATATAAGATCACTTTCCTCCTATATACATGACATTAGTTCCCCCTCCTCCTATATACATCATATAACATCCCCTGCTCATATATATCATATAACATTTCCTCCTTTTATATACATGACAATAGATCTCCTCCCTACTATATATATCACATCAGATCACCCTCCTCCTGTACATCATATAACATCCCCTCCTCCTATATACATGTCATTAGATCCCCTCCTCCTATATACATCATATAAGATCCTCTCCTCTTAAATACATCATATAAGATCCCCTCCTCCTATATACATCATATAAGATCCTCTCCTCCTATATACATCATATAATATCCCCTCCTCCTATATACATCATATAAGATCCCCTCCTCCTATATACATCATATAAGATCCCCTTCTCCTATATACATCATATAAGATCCCCTCCTCCTATATACATCATATAAGATCCTCTCCTCTTAAATACATCATATAAGATCCCCTCCTCCTATATACATCATATAAGATCCTCTCATCCTCCTATATACATCATATAAGATCCCCTCCTCCTATACACATCATATAAGATCCCCTCCTCCTATATACATCATATAAGATCCCCTCCTCCTATATACATCATATAAGATCCCCTCCTCCTGTATACATCATATAAGATCCTCTCCTCCTATATACATCATATAAGATCCTCTCTTCCTATACATCATATAAGATCCCCTCCTCCTATATACATCATATAAGATCCTCTCCTCCTATATACATCATATAAGATCCCCTCCTCCTATATACATCATATAAGATCCCCTCCTCCTGTATACATCATATAAGATCCTCTCCTCCTATACATCATATAAGATCCCCTCCTCCTATATACATCATATAAGATCCCCTCCTTCTATATACATCATATAAGATCCCCTCCTCCTATATACATCATATAAGATCTTCTCCTCCTATATACATTATATAAGATCCCCTCCTCCTATATACACCATATAAGATCCTCTCCTCCTATATACATCATATAAGATCCTCTCCTCCTATACATCATATAAGATCCTCTCCTCCTATACATCATATAAGATCCTCTCCTCCTGTATTCATGACATTAGATCCCCTCCTCCTATACATAATATAAGGTCCTCTCCTCCTATACATCATTTAAGATCATCTCCTCCTGTACATCACATCAGATCACCCTCCTCCTATATACATCATATAAGATCCCCTCCTCCTATATACACCATATAAGATCCCCTCCTCCTATATACATCATATACGATCCTCTCCTCCTATATACATCATATAATATCCACTCCTCCTATGTACATCATATAAGATCTTCTCCTCCTATATACATCATATAAGATCCCTCTTCTCCTATATACATCATATAAGATCCCCTCCTCCTATATACACTATATACAATACCCTCCTCCTATATACATCACATTATATCGCCCTCTCCTTGTATACACATCATATTGGCTCGCCCTCCGCCTTCCTCCTGCACAGCAGCCGTAGATAGTAGCGTAACCCTTTCCCCTCCACATCTCAGCTCACACAATGATTCCCCATGATTCCTCCGGCTCCTGAGCTCTTCCTCCCTTTCTCAAATCCCGGCCCCATTCCCTTTCACAATCATCTATTAATCCTTTCATCTCCGAGCCGGAGCCTCTTCTCTCCTGTCACCTGTGGTTCAATTAACCCTTCCAGCCCTACACTCATTTCCTTCCCTGGCCGCTGCTTAACCCATTCCTCTCCTGCCCTGCATCTGTCGCTTCCCAGCACTTAACCCTTCCCCTCCTGCCTGCTTCTCATTGCCGTCCCAACAATATATTTCTCCTTTCTTTGGTTCATTTTTCTAACCATAGATTAACTATTTACACCCTGGATCATAAAGTCTACACTCATTGTATAGGACGTCTTGCACACAGTTCCCACCATTGTGTCCCCCATCCAGTTACCTCCTAATAAAACCTCTGTTCACATTTATTAAAAATGCTTATATAATAGTTATTTAATTTCATCTAAAGAACCTTCTCTCCATCGATAACACTTAACCCCCCCCCCCCCCCCCCAATTGGCTTTGGCTCCCCCTTCCCAGATTTACTAGTAGCTATAGGGTTAAAAAGAGACACACATACACCCTATCTTTACTACATCCCTCCCTGATAAATATATACATTGTATATGTAGGATTCTACAAATGGAGCAGAGCTGAATTACACATCCATAGGCGGAAACCATCGACATCTATCATCTGTGTAATATGTAGAATATCCAAATAGAGAACCAAGGACTGTGACAATAGCAACACAAAACACACAAACACACAAATCAGATCTACCACTTTATAGACGACACAGAACATCATAGAGGTCTGATGAATACTTAGAGTGTCTAAGCGTCCTTTTCCAGCCCTTGGCTGAGCTCGGTTGTTCGGGCAGGATAGCCGAGAAGGAGAAAAAAAAAAATCACGCTTAGACTCCGGCTTCTTTTTATTTTAAGAAGAAGAAGATGGAAAAAAAAAATGGTAGATAGAAATCTCCACGAGCTGCGCTGATCAATGCTCAAAAGGATTCATAATAATTTTGCGGAAAAAAAAAATTGGAAAAAATAAGAGAGGAGGCTCGGAGAGAATCGTGCAGTAAAATGTAGGGTTGCTTGGCCCCCTGCTCACTGGGCACAATGGAGATTGACTAGCTTATATTTCTAAGTAGGGGCTGCTTGGAAGGTACCACTGAGCCCGGGCTGACAGCCTCTCTCTGCTGTGTGCCGAAGAGAAAGAACACACACAAACCCCACACCCACCCCCCCTCAGTCTGCCGGGGAGTTGAGCCGGCCCTGCCTGTTTAAACGGAAAGGACACAGATCCTGTCTGTTCAATGTATAAAAAAAAATCCCGATCAGAGCAGGGAGAGAGAGGGGGAGACAGAGAGTGTGTATGTGTGCGAGAGAGAGAACCACCGTGTTACAGAGAGAAAAGCCAACAGGATCCTCTATGTATATAAAGATGGCCACGTTAGCTAACGGACAAGCAGACAATAGCAGCCTGAACAGCAATCACAGCAACCCAAACACCAACGGGCACATGAACGGATTAAACCACAGTCCCGGGAGCACTTCCACCATCCCTATGAAGGATCATGATGCCATCAAGCTCTTCATTGGGCAGATCCCCCGCAATCTGGACGAGAAGGACCTGAAGCCTCTGTTTGAGGAGTTCGGCAAGATCTACGAGCTGACAGTGCTGAAGGACAGGTTCACTGGAATGCACAAAGGTCAGCTGCCTGCTTAACTTTTCTGCCGGCGCATGTGGGGAGGGCAGGCTGGGATGGGGGGCTTTGCAGTTTAGGCACCGTAGTAGTGGGAGAAGAGCTGTCCACTCAACTGTCTGCTGCTTATCCCTTTAACTTTGTGACTGCACATCTGGGTAAAGGATAGGAGGGAAAGGAGCTGTCCATTCAGCCTAATCCTGAACTGAGGGAAAGGAGCTGTCCATTCAGCCTAGTCCTGAACTGAGGGAAAGGAGCTGTCCATTCAGCCTAGTCCTGAACTGAGGGAAAGGAGCTGACCATTCAACCTAGTCCTGAACTGAGGGAAAGTGACTATTCTCTCAGCCTAGTCCTGAACTGAGGGAAGGGAGCTGTCCACTCAGCCTAGTCCTGAACAGAGGGAAAGGAACTGTGCATCCACCCTGGTGCTGAACTGAGGAAAGGGAGCTATACACCCAGCCTAGTCCTGAACTGAGGGAAATGAGCTATACACCCAGCCTAGTCCTGAACTGAGGGAAAGGAGCTATACACCCAGCCTAGTCCTGAACTGAGGGAAAGGAGCTATACACCCAGCCTAGTCCTGAACTGAGGGAAAGGAGCTATACACCCAGCCTGGTGCTGAACTGAGGGAAAGGAGCTATACACCCAGCCTAGTCTTGAACTGAGGGAAGGGAGCTATACACCCAGCCTGGTGCTGAACTGAGGGAAGGGAGCTGTCCAGTCAGCCCAGTGCTGAAGCAAGGAAAAGAGGCTCTCCGGATGGATGGGCAGCCTTTAAATCCTCTTTATACTTTGTGACTGCACATCTGGAAACAGCTATAGATGGAACAGATCCGTCCATAGAGCCGCTATGTAATGACAGGCTTAAATCTCTCTTCGTTATACTCAGTGACTGCACATCTGGGGAAGGGATAGAAGGAGAGCGAGGGCGGCTGTCCGTGATGTTGGAACAGATTTGACAATATTAAATCAGCTTTCACTTTGTCGTTACACATGTGCTTATCGGGTAAAATGGTCTGGGATTACATTTTTTTTTAGAAATGCCTTTGACTTTGCATGCTCGAAGAAAGAAATATGGGAGATGTATTAGGAGAGTAGGAATTGAATTAACTATGGCATCCTATACTGAGCCATGTAGTGCACTAGTAATCCATGCTTAGGTGACAGAGGGAGAGCTGTCCGCTGACCTGCAGCTGAACTGAATGCTCTTACAGCCCCTCTAGCTCAGGCATAGCCACTTCAGGAGCTGTCTACTGAAACAGTGCTGAACCGGCTCCTTTAACTTTGTGCTGCACATCTGGCAACCAGAGTGAGAGGGAAGTGAAGAGCGAGAACAAGGCTTCCTAACACCTCCCAGACACAAGAATAGACCTTTCTATAAATCCCTTGCACAACACTATAGATAAAGGAGGCTTTGAGTGGAGCATATACATGGGTATCATGCTTCATTGTTTCTGTGCCAAGGCCCCTATAGATGTAAATTTTGCTAATATGCACTAAGCACTAAAAGAAAATTCAATTTAGAGGTTGGTTTTGTCATCGGTTCCTGGACCCCCAGTGTCCATTTGCAATGAGGTTAAAAAAAATGGTAATTCCACTGATCTGATTTATGCTGGAAGCCTTTATATAAGGAATGATGGTAAGGATAATGTCATATGTGGAGGAGAAGTCTGTGTGCTATAAAGAGCAGTAAAAGCTTCCCTGTATTCCTCCACCATGTGGCAATTGTTACCTACCGCTTGGCAGTCTATGAGAGCGATATACCTTACCATCTATTCAATGGAAAATAATCATGAAACGGGCCAAAAATCAAATAATGGAGCGAAAAACCCTTTAGATTGATATTTGATAGAACACAGTGGGTTTTACCCAGATGAGAAAGTCAACTACTGCGACTTAACGCTGTCTCCAAGATGAATTGTCATGTAGATCTATTACAGCAGCATTAGCATTTGAGCCTGTAGACCGGCCCACGCTCAATCATCAAAAGACAATACTTTACCGAACTGAACATGGACAAATATCTTGCAATTAAAACCTCTCGGGGCAGTCGGACATTTTAGAAAAAAAAAAATTATCGAATGAATAAAACCTCTTCTTCTTCAGATTTAGAAAAAATTTGTATCGTCCGCTCTCCTAAAATATTCTGCGCCGATGAGTTGGCTGGATACATTTAATAGATTTTTTTTTAAATGCCGGTAGGCTCTGGGAGACTATCTAAACAGCCATTGGATGATAAAGCCTGCAGCTAACTGAAATAGAATGTGGCCCTATCGAAGGGTTAACTTTGCCAGAGTTTTACACATTGTAGCCCTTGGTCCTCCTTGGGATGTCATGGTATAAGTGAAACTATGCCCGATCCCTTATCCAGAGCTTTATCCAAGGGCTTTGCCTAGATTGGAAACAGTTCAAACTCTTATTACTCATTCCGGGGTGTATCTGATTTATTAGCTAATCCTGATAAAAATGTGCCTCTGGCAAGCAGAAAAAATTACTCGCTTGCCCTTGGTGATTAATTGTTGCGAGGTCTAAGCATGACAACTGTGTGAAGAATGAGATTTGTGTTTGGCTTCCAGTCTTTTTTTTTTTTGACCGGCTACATACAGTAGGAAAAAAAGTATCTACTCACTGGTCTATTTGACTCCATGGGTGAGACGCTCTTGGCGACATCTTTCACCTCCCTCGATTTTCTTTGTGTATCAAACCTCTTAAAATAGAATCTTTCAACTTCCTCGGGTTGAGGGCTTAAAGGCATTTCATCTCATCGGATGTATTCATGGGGAAGGCTATATATTTAATGCTGTTCAATATTGATTCATCGCCTGCTAATTAGCTGGTGATATATTCTTGAGGAGCCACCTCGGAAACAGAACATGCTCGAAATCCACCAATTAATACAGGCGTAGAGTGCATCAAAGAGTTGAGGAAGTTGAGGTTATTTATTATCTGTGACAATAGAGGGAGCTTTAAATAGGGATTAACTACACACTACCCTATAGAGGAAAGGAACATTATTCGAAACCTATGCAGATCGTTGACTATGAGCGAGGACAACGTTAGGACATCGTATTCGAAGACATTTCTAAAAAGAGTTCAATTAAACTGGGAAATATTAATTTATGGACTACCGGAAAATACATTGTCGATGATGAGTGTTGGGCGATGGGTCTTCCACATCCTTACGTTGATGCAATTAAAGATTAATTACATGTAATTTTTTTAATTAGAGTTGACCTGTTCAGCCATGAGAAGGTTCTTCCCACAATACTGAAGTTTGCCCTTTATCACCCAGTCCCCGTCTGTGGTTTGTTTTCTATTCCCCCCCGATGATAAATAGGCAATGACCCACCCACAGATACAGTAAGCTAATGATAGCTAAACCACTGGACGATTCATTCATAACTTCACGCTTGTGTGATACGTCTCTCTCTCTCCTCGTGTGCTTAGAAACTGACTTCTGAGAGACCTAAATGTTACTGCTCTCTGGGCAGCCATATACCAATGCATTATCCTTAAAGTTATTCAAAAGGCAATTTAAAATGGTATTTAGTATAATAATTTTCAATTATAGTAATCTAAATATAGGACCTTCACAATAGGCAGAGTCAGGTTTTATTGCCGATACGTGCTTTAAAGCCCGGCCTGTAATGTATAACAATCACCAGATCCAGCAGACATCTGCCATAGTCATCTCCTATCCTGTCAGTTTAACTGTTCTGGGGAGAGAAATTTATAAAATATAGCTTTTATTATTCACATATTAAAAATACAACTCTCCAAAAAGGCGTGATTCTGTGTATAAATAAGGTAAGGCATCACACACAGTCGCCAAAATTAAAAAGGACAATACCAACTCAGAGTATAGGGTTAACTGAGTGGTCAGCAGGTGGGTGCATCCTCAAGGTCCGAAGATGCTCTTATTGCCCCATATTGTATTGTATTTACATAGGGCAATTAGGGTAATAATTCCCAGTCTGCAATAGGTCCTAATGTGCTACGTGTACTGGTGTCCTAGCTTCTCATCTCTCTACCTCTACGCGTTTCGCCCCCTGATTGTGGGGCTCGTCAGGAGACACTTAGAGGATGAGGTACATAGAGTGAGGAATTGTACCCTCAATTATAGTAGGACATACAAAGACACACAAACAAAGAGAAAAACGCTGGCGTCCTGATGGTGGGCGCCAGCGTGTAATAGTCGTAGCCGACACCAGTACACGTAGCACATTAGGACCTATTGCAGACTGGGAATTATTACCCTAATTGCCCTATGTAAATACAATACAATATGGGGCAATAAGAGCATCTTCGGACCTTGAGGATGCACCCACCTGCTGACCACTCAGTTAACCCTATACTCTGAGTTGGTATTGTCCTTTTTAATTTTGGCGACTGTGTGTGATGCCTTACCTTATTTATACACAGAATCACGCCTTTTTGGAGAGTTGTATTTTTAATATGTGAATAATAAAAGCTATATTTTATAAATTTCTCTCCCCAATGATACCTGCGATTCTCTTCTAAATTTTGTATCTTTGGGCTATATCCAATTTAGCTCCTCAGTGAATTCAGTTTAACTGTTCTGAATCGGCATGTACAACTTGTAACTCCGTGGCACAAAATTGTAGACTTTCCAGTCTTATCACGTGCTGTAGTCACAGGAAACACGGGTCAGTCTCCTTTTTGAAGTTCCACGGATATTCCATTGAATATAAAAAAAACTAAGAAACAGGACTGACTTCCTTATTTCTCAAAAAAAATACACATTCATCAGTCTTTCCACCCCAACCCCCCCGAAAAATAGTTTACACGGCTCACTCTTGACTTGCCGACATCCTAAAGTGCCCCAAAATTGGTCAATTTGTGACCAATATTTAAGAATACTGAATGGCAACGTTGCCGTCCTCGGGGGAACGTGGTTCCTTACCTTGTGCAACCTTGAGTGAAATTCGGAAGCTAAAAAGTTGAGCTTTGACAGTCCTACCTTGATTCTGACAGAACTACAAAGGGATGAGGTCAGACTAATGCAACGCTGGGAGAGATTGTAATAGAACAAAGGAAGGGAAGGCAAAGGCACAGAGTAGACTTGAAGAGAAGGGCATTTATGAGATGTGGTGAGCATCAAAGCATTACGTGACGTCACGGTGGAGATGGTTTTGAGGTCAATTCTCATCTCATTTACAAATATTTCCAAATCGGGTCATGAATTATGACTCGGTGGATTAAGATGGAAAGGTGCCCAGACAAAAATATCTCGACCCATGCCATGTATGTTTGAGCTAAAAGAAAATTTTTGGGACTTCCACTTAAGAGCTCTTGAATACTATCTATTAAGGACTGCCACTCCGTCCACTGTACCTATATTTTAGAATTTTTTAAAACAATGTTTCTACTTGAATTATCAGGCCTTAATATTCTATATTATTTAGTTAAATTGACTTCCTCTCAACGACTCTCAATTTACCCTAATAAAAATGTAAAAGTTAGTTATATGGTCATAGGGAAGGGGCACCCAAAAGGTTGGGGGGGGGGGTAAGTATTTTTCATAAGGAATTAAACTTGTAGAACATTTTCAATGACCTTTATCCCGACAGACTGGTTTGGACATATGACAATGCAATTTTGTAACATGTCATTTTAATGATTGGTCATTCTGGTAAAGGTTGGATGGAATTTCAAAAAGGTTTAGAACATCAATGTAAATAAAAGTCTTAAATTATACAAAAAAAAACAAGTAAATAATCTTAGGGTAAATCAAAGCTATTTTTATCATGACGTCATTCTATTTCTATTTTATTTATTATTTTATTTTAACTCTACCGGTATTTAACGGGTGCGGTGGTGCAATTATTGTTTTCATTTGACATATTTCGGTAAAACTTAGAACCATTTTGTAATCTGAGCTATTTTGGTTGAATGTAATGGGCTGGGAAGCTGCTGCTTCCACCACAGGGTGGCATTTTGTTGGAAAAATGCTGTCAGATTGCAAAGATTCTGTAGAGACGGTATCTGTATCGACGTGAAATACATTCTACGATTCTTGGCATGAATGAATGGCTTTTGGGATTTTTTTTTTTTAATATAAAAAAATTGCTTTGTAAGGATTGAATTTTTTGGAAAGCTAATTGAATGAGATTGCATCATGCATGATGTAAGATGCCAGAGGGTTGTATTTACTTATATCACAGCCCTAAAAAAAAGTTGTATCCAGTCTTTATCAATAAGTGAAAAAATTAACCTGTGATGTATGTTACATTTTTTTTTTTTTGGCGAAATGGGTGTCTTCCTATTTTATCCTTTTTTTAAGACCTCACTAGAATTTTTTTTTTTATTTAAAGAAAAAAAAACACATTTTAATTAGACAAAAATTTACCGAATTTCCCAAAAAATAAAAATAAAATAAATAATAGTTAATAAAAAAATTAATTAAAAATGTATATATATTTGTTACAGTTTAAGTATTATTTTATATTATTCTGATTATTATTAAGTCTTTAACTATAATAAAAGATTTTTGGTATGCCGGATTTAAATTTTTTTTTTTTTTTTGGCTCGGAGCTGCTCCTTACTCCAATCATTTCCAATACAGGGGGGGTTCAAAAAGAATTGCTCACGTAACTGAAAGATGCAGTGTAGCATCTGTGTAAGGTGCACATCCCTCATACCTTTCCCCCCCTGCTAAATGAAGCTTGTCGAAAGATATATTGCATTCCGTAAAGTTTTTTTTTTTTTTTTTTGGAGCCCCCAATCCGAGATGCTGTGCTTGGCAAAGTGATAAATTCTAAAGGGGTCACAGCTTCATGTTAACAATAGCGAAAAATGAAGGTTACCAGACTAAGGATGCTTCAAGGTTAGGAAATTTCATACAACTGGAATGGCAAGGAACGCTTAATAATAAGTATATCAATACTACTCTAAGTGTCATGACAGCCACGCGGTGCGCATGGAGCATCAGTCCCACCGACACTTCATACTACACATCTACATTATTTATGGCGTCAATACACCCCTTAATCAATACAGGCCAAGAGGACATCACACTGTGGCTAAAGTTTCATGAGTTGACATGCAAAAAAATTTTTTTTTCCGACAAAAAGCAATTACATTTAGTTAATCCCAAGCCTGGTGCTCTAGTGCCAAGACTAGACTATAGTAGGTAGAAAAAACATTGAATTAAAAGGCCTAGTTATTAAAATGCAGAATCCTGACACCTACAGGTAAGACTAAAAATTCAATATCCATCATTGACAGCACCTAAAACAATAAAAAAAGTCAAGTAAAAAAATAAAAATAAAAATCACAATCCAAAAATAAATAATTTTTCAAATTAATAATTAAAAAAATTAAAAGTTTTATATGTATTTTTTTATCATTCATTTATTTTTACATGAATTTTTATTTGCCCAAATGTCTTTAAAGACACATTATCAGAGAGAGTTTAACTTTTTCCGTTACATTTTTTAAATTGTTTTCAGGTCCCAAATTAGGGGTCGGGGACGGGTTGTAAGTCTATCCCTTACTTATCCCTGCAAAACTGTTCATAAAGCTGAGTTAAAAAAAAAATAAAAATAAAAAGTTTTAGCATAAAGGTCACTTTATTAGGCACCCGGTGATGCTATAGGACAGTTATTTAGAAATAAGTTATTTTGCTCCTTGACATACCGTATATACTCGAGTATAAGCCGACTGAAGTATAAGCCGAGGCCCCTAATTTTACCAGAAAAACCTGGTAAAACCTATATTTTTTTTAGTCGAGTATTTTGTGCTGAAAAACTAAGCTTATACTCGAGTATATATGGTACTCACAATTTGCATGGTATATTTTACCCCTTAAACAGGACATTGCTTAAAGGAACTTTTTAAAAAATTACAATAAAAAAAAATCTACTTGAAATGACTGGACTAAAAATAATTTTTTAAAAAAATGAAAAATTTTTTTTAATGACATTAAAACTTTCTGCATTAACTTTCCCTGCTTGTGTATGACAATGTTATAATGTGAGCCCTAACAAGGGCAGCGACAATAATCTGTGTACAGCGGTATGGAACATGTACAGTAAGTGCTATAATAATCACAATAATAAATAATAAAAAATAGTAAAAAATACAAATGGCAGCCTTCATGGTTTTTGATTCTTTTTTTTTGACCTAAGATCCTCATTGGAGATAAGATCTTGTGGCATCAAAGCGTTTGTGCTAAATCGTCTATGACATCTATAACACAGGTTTCTTTAAAACACCTTGTATATTAAATAAATTGAGATTTTTTAATTATTTTTTTTTTTGCTGCTTATCGTAAACCGCCTTTTTGGTTGAGATTTATGACGGTAACATCTTATTGGTTAGGGGTCGCTTTGCTTAAAATGTTTGCTTTTTTTTATTCTAACCTTTGCCTGATCTAGTAGAATAGTGAGTGACACCGATACACACGCAAATATACATTAAGGAATTTTTTTTGCCTCTTTTATCCCAAGTACAGCTTAGGATTGTCACTGGCATGTCAGACATGGCTTGGAGAACAGGTGGCTCCATTTTTTTTTTTTTCTCCAGTGAAATTTAAAGCTTTTTTTTTCAGTGTTTCTGTTTTGCATCTATTGAACGTGTCGGCAAAGTAGGAATTAAAGTGAAAGTACCATATATACTCGAGTATAAGCCTAGTTTTTCAGCACAAAAAAATGTGCTGAAAACCCAAACTCGGCTTATACTCGAGTAAATATAATATAGGTTTTAATAGGGATTTGTGGTAAAATTAGGGGCCTCAGCTTATACTTGAGTCGGCTTATACTTGAGTATATATGGGTAATTGGCAAAAATACATGTTAAAGAAAAATCTTTGGCTCCGTCCATTAAAATTCAGATATTGTTGGGAGACGGCTTTGGATTGGACAGTTAAAAATACATAAAAATTTTAGAAGGCAGCAAATAGTAACACACATGAGGGGAAACATCTGTGGGAGTGACAAGGTTTAATAAGTCTGTAAAATTTTTGCTTTTTTTATTTTTGTATATTTTATATATTTTTATGTTGAGTCCATGGGACATACAAGGTTTACTACAAATAGTATGTTTTTAATTTTTTTTTCTTTCAAATATATTAAAGGAAATACATGGATAAATAGATAGAAAGGTGCAAAATAGATAGATATGAGGTAGATAGAGTTAACCCCCACACAGCATGTCTCCCATTGCCCTGTACCCTATGTTTTACTTGTTCCCCCACAATTCTATATTCTTTAAATGCTTTGGCAATGTTATCTTGTATTTAGTCTTGTCAATAAAGCTTTTTGAATTGAATTTAAATAGAAGATAGATAGATAGATAGATAGATAGATAGATAGGGGATAGATAGGAGATAGATAGATAGATAGATAGATAGGAGATAGATAGATAGATAGATAGATAGGAGATAGATAGATAGATAGGAGATAGATAGATAGGAGATAGATAGATAGATAGATAGATAGATATGAGATAGATAGATAGATAGGAGATAGATAGATAGGAGATAGATAGATAGGAGATAGATAGATAGATAGATAGATAGATAGATAGATAGATAGATAGATAGATAGATAGATAGATAGATAGGAGATAGATAGATAGATAGATAGATAGGAGATAGATAGATAGATAGGAGATAGATAGATAGATAGATAGATAGATAGATAGATAGGAGATAGATAGATAGATAGATAGATAGATAGATAGATAGATAGATAGGAGATATGAGATAGATAGGAGATAGATAGATAGATAGATAGATAGATAGATAGATAGATAGATAGATAGATATGAGATAGATAGATAGATAGATAGATAGATAGATAGATAGATAAATAGATAGGAGATATGAGATAGATAGATAGATAGATAGATAGATAGATAGGAGATAGATAGATAGATAGATAGATAAATAGATAGATAGGAGATAGATAAATAGATATGAGATAGATAGATAGGAGATAGATAGATAGATAGATAGATAGGAGATAGATAGATAGATAGATAGATAGATAGATAGATAGATAGGAGATAGATAGATAAATAGATAGATAGATAGATAGGAGATAGATAGATAGGAGATAGATAGATAGATAGATAGATAGATAGATAGATAGATGGTAGGAGATAGATAGATAGATAGATAGGAGATAGATAGATGGATATGAGATAGATAGATAGGAGATAGATAGATAGAGATAGATAGACAGATAGATAGATAGATAGATAGATAGATAGGAGATAGATAGATGATAGATAGATAGATAGATAGATAGATAGATAGATAGATAGATAGAGATAGATAGATAGATAGATAGGAGATAGATAGATAGATAGATAGATAGATAGATAGATAGATAGATAGATAGATAGATAGATAGATAGATAGATAGATAGATAGATAGATAGATAGATAGATAGATAGATAGATAGATAGATAGATAGATAGATAGATATAGATAGATAGATAGATAGATAGATAGATAGATAGATAGATAGATATAGATAGATAGATAGATAGATAGATAGATAGATAGATATAGATAGATAGATAGATAGATAGATAGATAGATAGATAGATAGATAGATATAGATAGATAGATAGATAGATAGATAGATAGATATAGATAGATAGATAGATAGATAGATAGATAGATAGATAGATAGATAGATAGATAGATAGATAGATAGATAGATAGATAGATAGATATAGATAGATAGATAGATAGATAGATAGATAGATAGATAGATAGATAGATAGATAGATATAGATAGATAGATAGATAGATAGATAGATAGATAGATAGATATAGATAGATAGATAGATAGATAGATAGATATAGATAGCTGTGCATGCTTTATATTTAAGAATATCATATTTTCATATCATAAGAAATTTAAGATTCAAAAAGATTCAAACTGCCCCCAAAATTTTTTATAAATATGGTAGCCAAGAGTTAGAATGGATTTGATGTCATTGAATGACATCACTGTATATTTCGTCTCTCTGTACATCTCTGTGTCTCTTGCTTTACTCTGTGTCCGATTAAGACAAGTTAACTGACTTTCAATACGGCAGGGCTGGATTTCACATGCAACTTTTTGGAGTCTTTGTTTGACCCTAGAAGCCTTCCCCAAATTACACGACCTACTGTACATTGTAGCTCTGCTTAGGAGACTCAGTTGGGCCACATCTGTACGTTATATGATATTTACTATACTATAGACCTACAGAGGCTTGTGGAGTATCTCTGAGTCTTTTTAAACTCCTTTTAAAACCTAAAAAAGTCTGTAAAAAATAATTTTAGGGATTTTGGTTACAAAGATGACCCACAGCACTGAATTGGCAAAGCGAAACTTTAATTTTAACTCTGTGATACGCATTGCTCCATTCTTCTCTGCATGGTTGTTTTTTACCCAATGGGTATATACATTACCCACATATACTCATCGTGTGGATGTAGCAATGTTGGATACATTGGGGCACATTTACTTACCCGTCCTGACGCAATCACCTAAAGTGCATTGTCCGACTCCAATGTGCCGCGATTCACTAAGATTGTGCGCCCGATATCCTGCATGTGTCACTTCCCCGCTCAGGTCCCTGGAGTTCACCTTCTTCTTCCTGGTGCATGTAAGTGCATTGTCCGTGTATAATGCGCTGTGCGGGGAGTCACCAAGATCCTGCGCCCGATATCCTGCATGTGTCGCTTCCCCACTCAGGTCCCTGGAGTTCACCTTCTTCTTCCTGGTGCATGTAAGTGCATTGTCCATGTATAATGCGCTGTGCGGGGAGTCACTAAGATCCTGCGGCCGATATCCTGCATGTGTCGCTTCCCCGCTCAGGTCCCCGGAGTTCACCTTCTTCTTCCTGGTGCATGTAAGTGCATTGTCCGTGTATAATGCGCTGTGCGGGGAGTCACTAAGATCCTGCGCCCGATATCCTGCATGTGTCACTTCCCCACTCAGGTCTCTGGAGTTCACCTTCTTCTTCCTGGTGCATGTAAGTGCATTGTCCTTGTATAATGCGCTGTGCGGGGAGTCACTAAGATCCTGCGCCCGATATCCTGCATGTGTCGCTTCCCCGCTCAGGTCCCTGGAGTTCACCTTCTTCTTCCTGGTGCATGTAAGTGCATTGTCCGTGTATAATGCGCTGTGCGGGGAGTCACTAAGATCATGCGCCCGATATCCTGCATGTGTCGCTTCCCCGCTCAGGTCCACCGGAGTTCACCTTCTTCTTCCTGAAGTGCTTGGGCTTGCTACACAATATGAAAGTTAAATTCCACGCTCAGTCTGAATCAGTCGGATCGCCCCAATCAGAAAAAAATAAAGTTAGATGTAACTGTTTGCTATCTCATTGGCCAACAAGTTAAAGGGGTGTCTGGTGGTTGCCAAACATGGCCGCCTTCTTCAAAAAACTACTCCACACCTGATCATGGTCAGTGCCAGTACTTCAGCTGTAATGTATATTAATGAGTGAAGATTATCTACAATAAAATGCACTAAATGTGGTCAAGTGTGTCGCTGTTTTTGAAGGAAGCAGCCATGTTTTTAGACTTTCGGACAACCCCTTTATACTTGGCTGCCTTTGTATCTATTTTATTCTTTTTCACCTATAAGATCCTCTATAAATCCAAAGCCACGTCATATTTTAATGATTCCTCCATTCCATGATTAAAACCAAAAACCCATTTTTCCTGGAGATGTATTAGGCCAATGATATTCTTTTCGACACACAATCTCGGAGAGATGGGCCCTCGTCAGCCAAGTAGCTTATTTTTCCATAGGTCTTCACTGAGTTGAGGTTTGCCATTTCTGCAAGTGGCTTTCAAGTTCGTAGAGTAATTCAAAGCCAATGTAATGTCTCACTAGCTCCATAGAGATGACTGAAAATGACACGTATGTAGCGGAATAATCAACGTCCTCCGCGACACACACAAAGGGAACACAAAGGAAGAAGAGAACAAACCAGGCTTTATTAAGTCGCCTTTTATCTCTTTCTCACTCGGTCGGTTCCTTTGAACAAAGCCATGTTGGAGACCTGGATGAGGCCTAGCCCATCAGGCGCTGGAGACTGAACCACAGACTCAGCGCCAAGGATCTTTCTCCTGTAATTCAATGCGGGTAATTTCCCCCTTACGTTGGATTTCGAGAGGTGACGGCAAAGAGAACAAAGTATAGAGTTGACTTTACGAGAGGCTGGAGGAAAGTCTACAGATGTATCCATCATTATTGAAGATTGGCCCCACCATATGTCATAGGATGTGCATTGCACCAGATGGATGAGCGGGAGAGAGGGAACGAGTGGGCGAAACGCGTATTAAGATGGCGAGAGAAGCAAAAGTACAATAAAGCAGATGGCATTAATCTCTTCCAATATAATGAACTGTTAAGTGATATCTACATTACTACAGGGAGTAAAAAGAAAAGTGGATGTTTGGGTCTTGATCTAACTTGTTATCAATGTAGAAGACAATAACATTTATTTCATTCTCAGACATTTTAATATATATTTATATTTTTAATTTATTCCTGAACATAAATTATAATTTGTATTGATAATTAGCCATGTGTGGAGCTATAAAGATTTGTGTTCACCGAGTTCAGCCGAAACTGAATCTGAAAGTTTGGTTTGGGTTCGTATTTGGGTACCGGAACCCGAAAGCTTGTCTGTATTGCTATATAAATGCCAGTGTGGACACTTTCCCTAGGAATGACGCTGACTTTTTTGAGAGCGATAATCCTAGACACAAGGCGTGGGTGCACACGCCCCCAGAATTTAAATGCCAATAGTGGCATTTAAATGGTTGACACCAGCAATCGGTGCCGTTACTGATCACAGTTGTTACCAACCAGGATAAGTCAGAACTCCGAACCTGAACTTCTGGAAGTCCTGTTTTGGGGATCCGAACCTGCAATGTTTAGTGCAGAACCGGGCATTGCCGATTTGGGTTCATTCCACCATGATCTTAATGCTTATTTCTCTAAATATCTACAAGTACAAGTAGATATTTTGTGAAGAACCATGAGGTACTGTCCTGTTCTGGTGGGCGCTGCTGCACTCAGTGAATGGATCGGACTCTTGTATCCATAAAATATTCTTAATAAAAAGGTAAAACGCAATGCGTTTCGGCTCCGGGCTGGAGCCTTTGTCAGGTGAAAAATTGCATACAATAAAAAGGAATTGTATGTAATTTTTCACCTGACGAAGGCTCCAGCCCGGAGCCGAAACGCGTTGCATTTTACCTTTCTACTTGAAATATTTTATGGATACAATAGTCCGATCCATTCACTGAGTGCAGTAGCGCCCACCAGAACAGGACAGTACCTGATGGATCTTCACTACACCGCCAAGTCCGTCACCGCTAGATACTCGGACCGGAATCCCGTCGGCAGCAGCTCCTCTCCTCTAATTTACTTATGACATGCTCTATTTCCTACTGGACAAGGTGAGAGTCACTCTTTCATATATATCTCCCTCCCAGTAGATTGCACTTGAGTCTCTTGCACTTTTATCTCCTCTCTCCTACTGGCATTGTTGGTGCACACCCGTAGATCTCCACATTAACGCACCCAACGTTAGCCCTTTGTAAGTAGATATTTTGTACTTTATCCTCATTGTTCTGAGTTGTTACATATAGAAAAATCTGAAGACATTGTTAATTTCAGTCACGTGAATTGTGTTTTTTTTTAAATGTAGTAGTTGACCAAGAAAAATGGCGGCACGGTGCAGGAGATGGGATGACTCCACACTGGGGAAAAGGTGTGGCCTTTAGGAACCAATTAACATTGATGGATTCTGTAACAATAGGGGTGATTGTTCCTTTCCTTCCCATAGAGAAGGTCGTCTCTTATCTCCTGGAATTCCATGGTGACCACAGAGAGGCCACCATGAACGATGGATGCTGCCCATCCAAGCTTCCTCTTCTTCAGTGTGTAGGAGATATTATACCAATAAGATTTAAGAAATTTGATGCTCAGTATTTGCAATCCCCAAAATACACTAGAATTCAATACTCCCCCCCAAAAAAAATTCAAAGATTTTTTCCAGGTTGTAATAAAGATTTACCATTTACTGTAAGATCTGTATTTTCATGCCAAGAAAATGAAGAGTTCTACAGAGAAGAGAAGTATAAAGTATCTGTAGATCTCCGGTGGGGGATCTGAGTCTCCCCACAATACACAGTTTTTAAGGGCGCTCCAAAAAAGTACAACCTCACCTCCATTGTTCTGGTCCATACTTGTAGTAGTGATTGTTTTTAGGGTTATTAATGAGGAGATAGAAACTGCGCAGGATCTGTTAAAGTCCCAATAATTCCTTTATTCCATACAACTGCGATGTTTCAATTGTAAACTGATATATATGAAACATTTATCATGGTTTTTTGTTCGAAACGTTGCACTTGGATGGAATAAAGGCTCCTAGAGATTATAACGGATCCTGTGCTGCAGTTTCTATCTTCTTATTATATGTATACTGGACCCTGGATCGGGGTCTCCCTCCACATTTGTTTCCTTGGGTAATGCTGTCTTAACTTCATTTTACTACTGTATCTAGTATTGTACATCAGAATAGCTTTGGCTTAGAGCTGTAATGCCAGC